>NW_017674907.1:25870-60869 GCF_001879085.1 Nicotiana attenuata
AATATACAGAAACGCCTAAAACGCCAAGACGCGAACAGACAGAAAAAATGCACAGACATCTTTCTACTCGGTGCCGTCTGCGCCGTCGTCTGCACCAGCGTCAGCCTCTGGCGTCGCCGCGTCAAAACCACAGTCGGCACGTGCCTCACGAGCCTTCTGACGCGCCCCCTCGAAAGCAGCTTCGGTCACGACGCCAGCCTCCCACAAACTCTTATATACATCACGTTGGGCCTCGGCAAAGACCCAAAGTTCTCGAGCCTGGCTGGAAGAAGCGGCCTGATCCCGTAGCGCTGATTCTCTTCTTCTAAGGCTGTGATCCGGTCCGCCATGACCTGGGCGTCCTGCTCAAAGACACCAATCCGCTCCTCGAGACTCGCTTCTCTAAAGGCCGCAGCATCCCTTTCCAATGCCCGTTGGGATTCGTGCACGCGGATAGCCTCCTCCAACGCCCCGGCCCTCGACGAAGCATCCCTCACTTGAAGCTTCAATGCCGCGACCTCACCCTCCAACGCGGTCACTTTCCCGCTCCATGCCGCAGCGGCCTCCGCCGCCTTGGCCTCGCCCCGGCGCTCGCACTCAGCTGCGACCCTCTTTACCGCTTCGAGCTCCTCATCCTTTCGGCGGAGCTGCTCCTCGAGAGCACTCGTCCTGCCAAGTATTTGCTGCATCTGAAGCTCCCGCCTCGCCAGCTCTTCGACCAAGGCCCGGCTGCAAGGATCATTCCTCAAGCGCACGCGCAACTCTCGGCACTGATCTCGGTAGCAGCGATACTTCTCCAGCGCCCGCAAAAATATCCCCGAGCGGACCTTGGCTCGACGGATGCTCTCCACCTCCAACAGATAAGACTGCAAAGCAAAGACAACGATTAGAATAAAAGAATAAACCTAAGGCAAAGAAGAGGCGAACCGACGTAACAGTACATACCCTCAAGCCCATCACGGCTACCTCATTCATCAGCCTGACATCCGTAACGCCCCTCAACGATGCATTCTCGGCCTCCGAGCATAGCAGCTCGAACTGCGGCACCAAGCTTTCCCCTTGGAGCAATAAGTTCAATTCCGTGGGAACTTCGATAAAGCGAGATCGCCCCCCTGCACGCACCGCTGAATTGGTGGAGCCTTCCTGGAACATACGGATGTCGTCGGGATCCACGTCGGATTCGGACTCATCCTCACCCCCTACAGCATCTCCTCCCGCCGCAGCCGCCGAAGGAGTGCTGGCCTCACCCACATTAGCAGCCGCTGGAACCACCAATTGACTGGAACCACCAATTGAGTCGCCGAAGCGACGGTATCATCACGGCCTAAGCCAACCGGGGCAACCCCCATTGTTTGTCCACCCTCGAGGGCAGACGCCACAGCCGCACACTTCTCCGCGTCCGCCGGGGGGGAGTCCAAATTAATTACCACAGGAGGAGCCGGCGCGAACGCGACCCTACGCCTTATCAACGGCCTCTCCTCCTCCCCATCTGATGACGATTCCGGTCTAGGGCGCACAACCCCCGATGGCCCCTCGTCCCGAAAACAGGTCCTTGATGGAGAAGAAACCGCTGAAGATTCAACTGAGGCCGCCCTCGGTATTGAGCACGACACCGGCGCTGCAGTAAGCCGAGCAATTGCACCAGGCCGACGGAAGCTTAAACCCCGTAATAACGGCAGAAATCAACCACCAACATTGGGAGCGGGAGCTTAAACCCTAACTTGAAGGGGTAGGCGTAAAAGACGCAGTATCCCCTACGATCGGTGTGGACCCTCTCCTCGCTTCTAGCGAGAATGACATCAGCATAGCCGGGGATGACCCCCTGTCCCCGCAGTCGAGACATCCCAATCTCCCCCATTAATGGGGCTTCATCCACCTGATCCTCCCCACCGTCGGCGGTGAAATCAGTCATCGGAGCTCCGGGCAGAGATACTATCTCGTCGACCGACGGAGCCTCGCCAGTCTCCACCAGTTTTGCACCCCCCATCGCCGGAATTGGCCCCTCGGTCACCGGTGAATTAACTGGAAGGTGCGTCGGAAGAACGTTTTGGGAAGAAATGCCTGCCATTATTGATACAATAACGAGAAAGAAACGAAGTTCGGGGGACAAAGACGAAGGTGAAACAGCAATAAGAAAATCTTCTTCAGAATTTCTCTCAGACGAGCAATAAGAGTATGGAAAACGAATTCCTCAGCCTTTATTTATAGGCAATACAAGTGGCCCTCATGCATCCCAACTGCCACCATTAACTACGTGACCAACCGCACGCCGGTTCAATTCCATAGGAATGTGCGTCATTATGAAAGGCTCCGTAAAGCGGCCTTGCAAATCACCCGGCGTCCCGCCCTCGAAATGGTCATAACGACCTATTAATGCCGAAGAAGTGCTCCTTGCGCCTTAAATTTTTTTTCTTTTTGACACCGCCGAGCATGTATCTAGCGTGCCCTCATTCTCCTCTGCCGCGCAACATACGACCCGTCCGCCATGGCCGACGGGTATGTTTCCAAAGCAAACGTAAGAATCAGAGCACAATGCAGCTCAACCTCACTCGAAGTAAGCTAAAAGGTCAAGTGCCTTCGTCCAAAAGGAGAGTTCGACCTCGATCGAACAATGACTTGACAGCCCAATAACAGGATACTAATACTCTACATGGCTAAGGGCCATCGCCAAAAAGAATTCGGCCTCGACCGAAGCAACAATCGCCATCCCCATCCGTGTTGCTCGAAATACAACCAATGGAATCCACTTATCGAGCTCGGCCAAGGCCCGACCTCAATAAGCGGAGGGACTAACTGTATGGTTCAGAATCCGACCCCACGATAATTAACGAGGTTAATCCCGTTTCAAGCTAATTCATGATTAATTAGTGGTACGACCACTCAGAATTGACGATGTTCAACCCGCATCCGGCTCGATCAACAAGGCCATAGCCTGTCCGCCACCATAAAGGCGAGATCCCAACGTGGTCACGGCCACTTATTGCCAGCTCACGAAGCCCACAGCTATAAATACTAAGAGTAGAAGCCCTAGAAAAGGGGGCTGCTTCTTGACCACTATAGACAGGAGAGAGAAGGGAAAAATATACCCATCTTATGGGAAGAGAAAACACCATTGTAAGGCTCTGAACCTCTTCATGGAGAGGCAGACCAGACAAATATTATCAATAAAGGTTTCGAATGTTTCTCCCCCTAATTCTGAGTACTTATTCTCGTTTCTTTCATTTGGTCCAATGGATTATTACGATTTGCTATGATTTTCCCGTGATTATTTGTATTGTTTTACACTCAAAAGATATGTAATAATTTTTGAGCAAACAATTTATATACAGCATATGCTTAGCGTCATACGAGTGAGCTTTTCATGAGAAAATACACGAACGAAGTCTAAAAAATATATATCTACTCGATGTTATTTCGAATCCATTACAAACTAAATTTGATTGCAGGGAGCCTAATTAAGAAGCTAGAACGTAACATTAAAGGTCAAAGAACAGAGGCATATTCAAGATTTAGAACACATGAACTCTGGAGTAGATTCTATATAGTACACATGTACAATTAAAAACTTGTCTAATTTACTTATCTGTATATTGTTCGAGTAAGGGCAGTGGGTGCAAAACGTCGAACCTACTCTTGCACTGCTGGAGTATCATGCTGTTAGAATATTCTTATTACTAATAGTCATTGATCACTAGTTGATATTATTAATATTAAGTTCATTCATCAAGTCTTCTTATCATTCAACTACGGAAAGTCGTCATACAAATTAATAGGTACGGATGTGTAATTAAGCAGTGACATCTTAAGTTGTCAACTAATGATTAATTAAGATAGATTATATTCAATGTAGTACCCTTTTTTTGTTGTTGGTTTTTTTGGCCTCTAATTGAAGTATCAAACACACGTCAATTCATAATTATTTTGAAGGGGTATAGTTCTTAATTTTAAATCAAACTAATACAAGAATATTAGGGGACATTAATTTGCTTGTAATAACTTTTAGAGAAAAAAATGTTCATCAAACTTTTTTCCCCCAAGAAGTTAATAATTTCTAACAAACATGTCTTCGAGGGTATTTTTCATTGAAAACTCTTCTTACAATCACAAAACGCTCACAGATCTTTAGAGAAAAGTAACTACAAGTCTACAACTTAATGTAGTATTTTGTTACAGAAGAAAAAAGTTAGTCGAAGAAAGAATTAATTGACACTTACTAACCCAGCGTTTGGACATAGATTTAATTGAAAATTGAAAAAAGAGTTTTAAAGTTGTGTTGAAAAATAATTTTGATAGTTTAAGTTGTATTTGAACATGCATTTTATTTGAATAAAAGTTGAAGTTTTGTTAGTGGAAGAAAAAGTTTCACCCAAAAACTATCATAATCCAATTTTTGGGAACTTGAAATTTTTTGAAGTTTTTCACCCTAAAAAATTGATCATATTTCATAAAAAAATAATGTTTTCAACAATTTTTCGCCAAAATGTATGGTCAAACAGTAGCTAAATACTAGTAGTAGTATATTTAAAATTCTTACTTATTTAATATTATTACTAAAACTACATTAACTAAATTTTGTTCAAATAAAGATCAGGGCTAATCTAATACATCTATTACCACCGGACTAAGGCAAGAAAAATCATTAATTCTATGTTGCCGCAGCCGCAGTCGCAGTGTAGCATTCACGAAATTCGTAGCCCCACCTTTTTATCTCTTAATTTTTCAGTTCATAATCGTCAAAATTAAGTGGGGCCAAATTGATTTATGTTTAAGATGTTGCTCTCATCATCAGGAGCTTCTTTTTAAAAACTGAACTTTGATTATGAAGTAGGGCTTGCAATTGTCTCAAAGAGGGGTTTTGTTTGTTCTCAGAACTTAAACTTCAGAAGTGCGATGATAAATCAACGTTTTTCTTTCCACCGAGGTATGGGGTGGAATAGATGGACCGTACATCTAAATCAGAAATTTAGGGTTCGAATTCTAAGAATTTTAAAGTTCCTGGAGGGACACGTTTTCCCTTAAACGGCCCTATGCGTTTGCAAATCTGGATTACTTAGTAGGGGTGTGAATGGACATTTGAAAACCGACTAAACCGATCGAATCGTACCGCATCAAACTAATTTTTAGGTTTCTTTTAAAGAAACCGTAGGTTTTTATATAAATTTATAACCGTGCCAATAATTAGGTTAGGTTTCGGAAAAGGCCTAAAAATGCCACTCAACTTTCAGAAATGGTTTATCCTTGCCATCCGTTAAAAAATTACTATTTCCATGCCACTGCCGTTAAAGAAATGGCTCATCCATACCATTATTGACTAACGACTCAATTTTTATTTGGCCCATCCATGCCACTGCCATTAGTCAATAATGGCATGGATATGGCATGGATGGGCCATTTCTTTAACAGCAGTGGCATGAAATGAGCATTTTTTTAACGAATGGCGTGGATAGACCATTTCTGAAAGTTGAGTGGCATTTTTAGGCCTTTTCCGTTTATTTTATAAAGATAAACCGAAAAAATACCGAACCGTACCGAATAAATTTTATATGTGGAAAAGATATTTATATAGTAAGTTTAAAACTAATAAAACAATAAATTTTTTATTGGGTCTTGGAATTATAAAATTTGTTACAAGCCAACAAGTAATTAAACTCAAAGTAGTAATTCCTAAAATCTATTATGCTACTTATACTTAAACTAAGTTATTTCAAGTATCTTTATTAGCAAGACACAAAGTGTTCTAGCGATTATGAGTAGCAAACTACAATGTATTGAATATGTTTCCTTTCATACAGTTTAGATTTATCTTTTTGAATATTTAATATAAACTTTATTCTTGAGTCCCAGCTTGGTTAATATCTTTCCACTCGTGTGATTTATATTTTCTTTGCTTTTACTTGTTTCTTTTACGTTGCTGTCGAATAGTTGATGGATCTATACTCTAGCCATCTTTCATGGTTTTTTAATTCACCACCTTTAAACAGTAAAAAAGTCTAAAGAATTTTTCTAAGTCCTATAAAAGAACTTATGTTATTGCATTCTACTTCGACTGGTGAATTTTACATGATATTTAAAAAAATACCGAAAATTAACCGAATCGTACCGATACCGAAGTGAAACCGACATGACTGTGATGATTTCGAAAAGTCTAATTTTAGTTATACATAATAGAATAACCGAAAAATTGGTATGGTACAAATTTTATAAAATAGTTGTCCCAACCGAAGCATTGACACCCCTATTACTTAGGATAGTGTGTTCAAAATAGTCTTTCTTGAAATCTCAACTGGTTCCTTTGTGAATCCAGTGGAAGTTGAATGGTAAGATGTGCAAATTTTCATGGAGGAAAACCGAAGGATAAACTGTACAAAGTGGGAGTTTTATGATTACTGATAGTGAAGCCTTTGAGCTGGGAATTTCAACAGGGAAATCCAAATTCTCAAGTTAGGTTCTGGGCCAAACTCAGTTTTTTAATTAGGTTAGCTCATTTGGCTTTTTAATTTTTCTGCATTGACTCCATGATGCAACTTGTCATTTATTTTTCATTAAAAGAAAAATCATGTCTTTTCTTAATACAAATTGCATGCACTTGACCATCACTATCAGTAATTTTGGTATCTTGATCTAGAGAAGAAAGTGCCTCTTAGAAATTGCCAAATGTATTCTTGAACAAAGTACTTATCTTTCAGGAAAATTCTGCCCTCTTACAGAAATCGAAGCACTGGTCACGCTGAGCTAGTTTACACTTTAAATATGACGATATTTCAAACTAATGCAAATTGGATAGGGAGAATGTAAATTAGAAGTCTTTTCCATGGATTTTATTTGCTTGCTAAGACAATACATAAAAGATGGCAACTATAAGAATGAGTAGCTCCTTACCGTTGGACTTTAAAGGCATTGAGCTTCAAAGACTTTAAGCATTGGGCTTTAAAGTATAAGAGTGTAAATTGGAAATGGTGGGAAATAAAATGGAGGGAAATGAAAATTTGAATGAAGTGAGGTTTTGACTTGCACTTTGTCCCTCATTGGTGAGGGACAACTACATTTGTGTGCTTATATATAGAATCACTTCTTAAAGCTCTTAAAAGGAGTTGAAGAGAATGAACCCTCGCGCTGTCGTTGTCGCTCGGCTCGGCTTCGGATTCGGATTTGGAAAATGATCGATAAGATTATTTTTTGGACAAAATTTATTTAATTAATTATTTAATAATTAATTAAATGCCAGATCACTGCTGAAGATTCAGAAGGATAGTCTGGTCGCGGTCCTGGCGTAACCGCGGTAGGACTGCGCCAGAACACTTCTGCAGATTCAGAGGACCACTCTGGCCGCGGTCCTGGCGTAACCGCGGCAGGACGCGTAAAATCTGAACAGACACCTTTTCAGAACAGACATCACACCTCTTCCAGTAATTGCTTATAAATTCTGAGGCATGGCTTCGTTTTTAATATACAAAAACACACCAAAAACATTACAGAACTTCCTTCTTTCTGAAAATACTGCATTCTAATTCGCAGTCTCTCTCTCTCAAATTCGTAAGTGTGATTTTGCTCCGTTCTTTAAGTTCGTTGGTATCCTGCAGTTTGTATTGCCACTGTTGCAGGAAGGTTTATTCCGTTTTATCCTGGGAGGATTTAATCCATTACCTTGGCAAGGTGTGAGGGGGTTAAAATTCCTTAAGGACGCACAAGCAAATTGTGGACTCGGAATATTTCTTAATCTTTACTGTTTTTCCAGTTTCTTTTATTATTCTAACAGTTTTTTTCTGATTTTTTAACACAGTAGCAACAACAAGCTTAAGGAATTATATACTAACGTTTCTGTGTCGAAATATATATTAAACTGTTATTTATATTTTGTATACTGATTTGGAGACTAAAGCCTTCGTCATTTCTACTCCAATAATTGTTCTGTCCGGTTTAAAGTATATCAAAACTTTACTGGAATAATAAACGTACGGGTTTGAAGTATATAAAAACTTTACCATTGTTACGTGTTGTATGTTTGGTTTGGTATTCAGTTTGAAGATATCAAAACTTCACTGATTTAAGCAAGTTCTGTTTTGTTTCCAACTTTACAGAAAAATGACGAATGAAAACCAAACTAATGGAAATGTTGCGGGAACGGGTGCTACTGTTACTAATGTGGCTGCCTCGTCAAGCCGTTCAACTCCTGCTCATGCTATGGCACCAGCAGAAAAACCCGAAAAGTTTTCCGGTATTGACTTCAAACGTTGGCAAATGAAGATGCTCTTCTATCTTACTACGTTGAGTTTGCAGCGATTTATCAAGGAGGATCCTCCGGTCATGGCTGAAGGCACTCCGGATGATGAACGACTTGTTGTAACTGAAGCATGGAAACATTCTGATTTCTTATGCAAAAACTACATTTTGAGTTGTTTGGAAGATAGCTTGTACAATGTCTATAGTGTCATGGAAACTTCAAAAGCGTTATGGAATGCGCTTGAGAAGAAGTACAAGACTGAGGATGCCGGACTTAAGAAGTTCGTAGCTGCAAGGTTTTTGGATTTCAAAATGGTTGACATAGGTCGGTCATAACTCAAGTCCAAGAATTACAAGTCATTGTGCATGACCTCCTTGCTGAAGGTATGGTCATAAATGAGGCCTTTCAAGTCGCTGCTTTCATCGAGAAGTTACCTCCGCTGTGGAAGGACTTTAAGAACTATCTGAAACACAATCGTAAGGAAATGACGCTTGAAGACTTGATTGTTCGTTTGAGGATAGAGAAGATAACAAAAATGCTGAAAAGAAGTCACGTGGCAACTCGACAATAATAAGGGCTAACATTGTTGAGGAGGTGCCACAAAATAAGAAGAGAAAAAAGGCTTCTGGACCAAAGAATTACCCAAGCAAGAAAAAGTTCAAGGGTAATTGCCACAACTGTGGAAAGTCTGGGCATAAGGCCGTGGACTGTCGTGCACCAAAGAATAATGTACAAAAGAAAAACAAGAAGAAGAATCAAGCAAACATGGTTGAAAATGTTGAAGACATGGAGGACTTGTGTGCCATGTTGTCTGAATGCAACTTGGTAGGAAATCCTAAAGAATGGTGGATTGATTCTGGAGCCACCCGCCATGTTTGTGCTAACAAGGAGTTATTTTCTTCTTATGCCCCCGCAGGACCCGACGAGACAATTTTCATGGGAAATTCATCTACGGCCAAAATTGAAGGAGTTGGCAAGATTGCGTTGAAGATGACGTCGGGAAAGATAGTGACTCTAAACCAAGTTCTCCATGTTCCAGAAATTCGCAAGAATCTGGTGTCTACCTCACTTCTTGTCAAGAATGGATACAAATGTATTTTTGTTTCTAATAGTGTTGTACTAAGTAAGAATGATATGTATGTAGGAAAAGGTTACCTGAATGAGGGCCTTTTTAAGCTAAATGTAATAGCAGTTCCTATCAATAAAGCTAATGCTTTTTCTTACTTACTTGAGTCAAACACTTTATGGCATTCACGCTTAGGTCACGTCAACTTCAAAACATTGCGAAAAATGATAAATTTAGACGTATTGCCAAAATTTGATTGCATTAATTCCAAATGTCAAATATGTGTGGAATCAAAGTATGCTAAGCATCCTTATAAGTCTGTTGAAAGGAATTCAAGTCCTTTAGACTTAATTCACACAGATATTTGCGACATGAAGTCAACACCATCTCGCGGTGGGAAAAAGTATTTTATTACTTTTATTGACGATAGCATGAGATACTGCTATATTTATTTACTTAATAGTAAAGATGAGGCAATTGATGCTTTCAAGCAATACAAGAGTGAAGTTGAAACACAACTAAACAAAAAGATCAAAATGATAAGAAGTGATAGGGGTGGCGAATATGAATCTCCTTTTGAAGAAGTATGTTTGGAAAATGGCATTATTCACCAAACAACTGCCCCTTACTCTCCACAATCTAATGGAATTGCGGAGAGAAAGAATCGAACGTTGAAAGAGATGATGAATGCGTTGTTGATAAGTTCTGGTTTACCACAGAACTTGTGGGGGGAAGCTATACTTACAGCTAACCGAATAATCAACCGTGTACCTCATAGTAAAACACAGTCCATTCCCTATGAAAAATGGAAAGGAAGAAAGCCCAGCTTGAAATACTTCAAAGTGTGGGGGTGTTTAACTAAGGTACAAGTTCCTAAACCTAAAAGGGTTAAGATAGGTCCGAAAACGGTGGATTGTGTATTTATTGGATATGTAACCAATAGCAAGGCATATCGTTTTCTGGTTCATAAGTCAGAAAATCCTGAGATTCACGTTAATACGAAAATAGAATCAGATAATGCTGAATTCTTTGAAAATATTTATCCGTATAAAAAGGAAAGTGAAGTGACCTACCAAAAGTCAAAACGACCTCGGGAGGAAATAACAGATGGTATGCCTAATGAGGAAAATCCAAGAAGAAGTAAACATCAACGGACATCTACTTCATTCGGTCCAGTTTTTCTGACTTTCCTGCTAGAAAATGAGCCTCGTACCTTCAAGGAAGCAATGTCTTCCTCAGAAGCACAATATTGGAAAGAAGCTGTCAATAGTGAAATAGAATCTATATTGAGCAACCATACCTGGGAATTGGTTGATCTTCCTCCAGGTAACAAAACATTGGGTTCTAAATGGATTTTCAAGAAGAAAATGAAAGACGATGGTACTATTGACAAATACAAGGCAAGACTTGTTGTCAAAGGATTTAGACAGCGAGAAGGTCTTGACTATTTTGACACATACTCGCCGTTAACAAGAATTACATCCATTCGGATGCTAATAGCGTTAGCCGCCTTGTATGATCTTCAAATCCATCAAATGGATGTAAAAACAGCCTTCTTAAATGGTGATTTAGAGGAAGAAATTTACATGGACCAACCTGAAGGGTTTGTGGTTCCGGGAAAAGAAAAGAAGGTGTGTCGACTTGTTAAGTCCCTTTATGGACTAAAACAAGCACCCAAGCAATGGCATGCGAAATTTGACCAAACAATGTTGTCAAATGGCTTTAAGATTAATGAATGTGATAAATGTGTTTNTATTCTCGTTTCTTTCATTTGGTCCAATGGATTATTACGATTTGCTATGATTTTTCCGTGATCATTTGTATTGTTTTACACTCAAAAGATATGTAATGATTTTTGAGCAAACACCAGGGACAGAGGAAGGATTTCTGCTAAGGAGTTCAAAAAAAAAGTTGAAAAAGATTATAACTAGTGGGAATTGAACCGAACCTATGACCGTACAAAAGTTTTGAACCTCTTTGACCACTAAGCTATGCTTTTGGGCTGTGTCAAGGGGATTCAAAGTTTAATATATAGAGGTAAAAAAGAGATTTTGCCTTATATATACGGTGTAATTTTTTAGCGAAGAGGGTTCGGGTGAATCCCCTTCCGCCCCTCTAAATCCGCCACTATCAGTAATACTCCTTCCGTCCCAAATTAACAATCACATTAACTAACAAAAATTGTGCGAAAATAATTATCACTTTAGGGTTTTTAAAACAACATATACCCTTAATATTAAAGTAGTTCCTTTAACTATTGCTAAATTTTGAAATAAAAAAATATTAAATAGGGGTAACTTAGTATACTTCCCCCTCCGTATCAAATTATTTGTACTAATTTCTTAAATTAATTGTCTCAATTTATTTGTCATTTTAAAAGGTCAAGACAATATTAATTTTTTTTTTCCTATTTACTCTTAATAATAATTGTTCTTGAAGATGGAGATAGCATACAAACAAAGTAAGTATTCAATGAAGAAGGATTATATCTTAAGACATAAATAAGAATAAAATAATCCAAAACTCCTTCAAATTAATGTTTTGTTAAGAGGCGTGTAAAAGAAAAATACGTCAGATAATGTAAAACGGAGGAAATATATATTGGATTTATTATTTTTCTAATGGACATGAAAAAAGTTAAAGCGACAATTCAAATGAGGGGGAGTAGAATTTAATTTGGACCACATGAGGGATTAAGTGGAGTGGGGGGTGGGGGGGGGGGGTTATGAATTGGTACTAAACAATAGATCAACCTATCACCAATCAACATCGAAGCAGCTCAACTTCGTAGTAAGTACTTAGTACCTCCCTAACAATATTTATTAACCAAGATGTATTTTAAATTACATTTTTTTTTTCAATTAAAAGGAATAAAGGTGTGATTCTTTTGACTCTTTTCTCCACCATCCTCCTTTCACATCTCTCATATTTTAAAAAACAGAGCGAATAATATCAGCATCTTCGTAAGTATTGTATTATATTATATAACCATTAAATGTTAACACTGTTTAACCAATACATAATCATGTGACTATAATAATATGAATAAACAAAAAGGGAAGGTTCTAGTGTTTAATTATACATATTAAAATCAATGATGACGTCCCAGATGATGAAAATGCACCTCATTATTAAATTCATCTATCACTCAACTTATAATATACTATAAAATTGGAATTGGAAGTTGGATTATCGATGTTTCACATCTGGATCCATTAATTAAATCTTTAATGCTTAATTAGGGTTTAAGCACAGGCATCAAGATATTTTTTTCTCTTACTTAGTACTACGTACAATCCTCAGCGGAAGTTCTATTATGGGAAAGATGTAGTACAAATAATTAATAGTCTATTTTAATACTTTAGGGTTTAGGCTAAGTCTCTCTCAACATAATTGCCAAAGGACAACCACGACTGTGACATTTCATTGCCATCCGCTTATTCTCCTGTTTCATTTTATACATCTATCTTTGATTGTTTTTTTTTTTTTAAAGAACCTAAACGTGATCACACATACTATTTACATTTCAATAGTTATAAGTAGGGGTGGCAAAATGGTTAAACTAAAACATTTAACCACCCATATTATCCATTAGAAAATGAGTTGGATTAGGTTAATGAATTTTTTAAAAACGGGTCAAATATGGATAAGAACCATATTATCCATTTAGAAAATGGATAACCAATGGGTGACTAATAGGTAACCAATATTTCTAACTTTTACATTTGTAAAGCCTCAAATTGGGGGTCCCTCAAATTAGAGAGAGACTAAGGGGTCGTTTGGTAGGGTGCATAAGAATAATGCTGAATTGGGTGTATTAGTAATGCTGGTATTAGTTATGCTTGCATTAGTTATGCTGACATATTTCTTATCCATTGTTTGGTTTGAAGGTTTTTGTCTTTAACTAAGCTAATGCATGCATTAAAACCCATTGCATTACTAATACCATGGTTTTCTATGCATTAGTTATGCATAGGATAATACCAAATATGATGTATAACTAATGCTTGCATAACTAATGCATAGGTTCAAAATGTCTACCAAACAAGGTATTATTAATACACAAAGCTAATGCATGCATTATTTTATCTAATGCATCCTACCAAACGACCCCTAAGAGTTCTCCCAAAAGTGATCATATGCAAGAAGTGATGGATAATATGGTTAACCATATTATCCGCCGGTTAACCCGTTTTTTATCCGTATTAAATATGGCTTGGGTCAGATAATTAATCCATTTTTTCATTATCTGTTTTCGACCTAACCATATCCGACCTGACCCGCCCGTTAATCACGCCTAGTTATAAAAAGAAATTTGAACTATTTTTCGATTAACTCATTGCACTCCATTTGAGCTCCTACGGGTGACTTTTTATTTTGCTTTTTCTTTTTCCAAGAGTTCATTAGTACTGTACGAATATTGTAGACTAAGAAAATGTTTTCTTTTTATTTTGTTTGCAAGAGTTATTCGTTTATTATACAAGCTAATTTGACTAATCGACTATGAATGAGTTCGTACTTTCTAACAGAACATTGGATTTTCTTAAATGAGAAATGGACAAGAATCAGCGACTTTCCTTTATTACTCGATTAAATAACAAACTTTTAAACGAATACAGCTTTTGTCACAGGTCAAAAGACAACAAAGAAAAAAATAAACAAACAACCAGAAGAAAGCTCCAGAAGAAATCTAGTAGAATATCTTTCCTCAATTAATTTGGACCAATAGCAAAACTTTAATTTAAATTAAAAAAGGAATACAAAAAATTAATACTTTACTTTTCCAAAGAGTTGGAATTTCCCAAAACTTTTTTCCACCCTTATTTTTTCATGGTTCCAAAAAATCAAGAACCCTGGTTAACATATACTACTACCAATTGTCTGTTTCTTTCGAGAGTATTAATTAAGAAGCTCAACTTTTTACTCTTTACAAAGCTTATAAAAACAAATAGAGAAAATTAATGGTCAAGAGGGTCTCATAAAATTATGATGAAAGCCAGTATTTTGAGACCAATTTTGAGGTCTTACTATCTGCTGGGGGAATCCTGATGATGCTGCAGCAGTTGCAAATATCTGAGGAGGAATATTATTAGTGTACCATTCTTGAGAATTTGTACCCCCAATTCGGCCTACATTACTGCTGCTTGGAGACTGAATCTGTATTGAGACATAGTATAATTCAGTAATTAAAGGTGCGTTACCGAAAAATTAAAAAATTTAAATAAAATAATCGCACAATTCAAAATGATATTAGAGCAGGTAAGAGATCATGGGTACAAATCTCAATGTCACTTGATAAGTAAAAAGATATTTCACCTTCTTTTTAGGTGACGAGTGTCACAATTCTAACAATTTATATTAAATTACTTCCTCACAGGTTTTGACATACTTATTAAGAAATTCTTTATTGTCATTAATCATAAGGGTTATTTAGTCAAGTATTAACTAAGTAACTCTCTGATCTCTCCTCAAAATGAGAATTTTGTTGGGAGATTTAATAAATTGTAGTAGTATAGATTATTTATTGGAGTAAGAGTAAATTTCGTAAAAAGAAAAGTAAAACCTTCTTGATTCGCTAAACTGACACCTATTTTTGATTGGCTAACAACGTTTAAGCATGACCAATTGTACAATAATTTAGACAAGTTTCAAAAACATGGGATACATATAAAAACCACTGTTGTAATGATAGAGAACTGGGAACTCACTTGATATGAGTTGAACTGTCGTGGAAACACTTGAACCATATGGGATTCACCATCTCTAATAAATTGGCCAATTCTTTGCATTTCATTAATATTTGGCTGCAAAGAGCCTGGAAAATTTAGATGCGTTTGGCTCAAGAGCTGCAAGGTTTCAGTTTCATTATACCCATCTCTTCTTTGGGCATCAAAACCGATTGGACTAGGTAGCTGCATGAAATTATAACTTGATATCTAAGATATTCCAAATACTACTACAAAGAGAGTCACATATGATAGTACTCGATTTCAATATCCAAACGAAGTTTGAAATATCGATAGTCCAGAAGTCGTTGTAAGAGGCGGATCTAGCATATAACAACACATAGGCGGAATCCAGAATTTAAGTTTATAGGTTCCTATAACGACCTTAAGTTAATATACAATAATAACTAGGTTCACAATAAAATATTGATGATATTTAGTGAATTCCTTCATATATATACAGGGTATGGGAAAAAGCTACTGGGTTCTTGGAACAAACAAGGGACACTCTGGATGCACCCCTGATGTAACATATGGGTTCCTGTGAACCCAGTAGCTTTTGCTCATACTTATCTTTAAAAAAAGTTGATTGTAAATCCAGTTATTATTGTATGTTAATTTGGGATCACTGTAGCCTTTTAGGAACTCGTAAACTTTAAATCCTGGATCTACCTTTTACAGTCGGCTAGCTTACACCGTGAATAATGCAAGAAACAAAGCTAGCAATATTATGTATGTACCTTAGACCTCGACTCTTGGTGCCGCCAATGGGCATCTAATTGCAAAGATGATGAATTTTGACCCCTATTATCCCCCATTTCTCGGCTGTTTTCCTTTGAGTTTGAACCTCCTAAGCTTAAGTCAAGATTGTGGTCGGCTGCATTATCGGCAGATTCTGGAAAAAGTACATTTATCAATGGTTTGCGTTGGCTTTTACTTCAAAAAAAATTAATTTAGATATACTGACATAGTAAATAATACTCTCTCCGGTTCCAAAATAAGTAATTTTTTGGTTGTTTTCACACAAATTAAGAAATTCACCTTTTAACATTAATTAGCAATGAAATTGACCATGTTAACCTTTACTATCTCTTCACATAAACACTCCTAACACATACTCCATCATTAATTACTCCAAGGGCAATGTAGGAAAAGAATAATTAATTCATTCTTGAAATTTGAAAAAATCACTTATTTTGGACCACAAAAAAAAGCCAAAAAATCACTTATTTTGGACCGAAGGGAGTACGTTACAACATTTCACCGGACTGGACCAAAAGAAAAGCTAGCCAATAAAAGAGTAATTTACCGGTTGAGTTAAGTTCATTTTCATAAATGCTACGATCAAAGTTAGTAACTGCATCTTTGCCGTTACACTTGATAGCAGCTTTATCATAAGCCCTGTTAAAGAACAAAGAAAAGAGTGTAAACTTTAGCTCCCAACAGTGAAAAATATTTAAGGCCCTCACCCTCTAATAAGTAATTAGTAGTAGTTTAATTTTAGTGCAAAAAATACAACTAATTACACACCTGGCAGCTTCAACTTCAGTATCAAATAGGCCCAAGTAAACGTACCTGTTCGAAAATAATTCAATAATGAAAAATCAATATAGCAACCAAGGAATGGAATATTAATTGACAAAAGGGTGTCTTTGGTACGAGGAAAAAATATTTTTCAGAAAGTGAGTAATTTTCTAATAATCAAACACTAAAAATCAATTTAACCAATTAAAAAGAAAAAAATGACTTTCTTCACTTTTATGTTTTTATTTGATAGTTATGTTTTTATTTGATAATCCATTTGAGATAGTTTCTAGATTTTAAAAAAGATGTTCAATGGCGAGACAGTTTTTTCTGAAAAATGTTTTTCGAAAAATATTTTTCAGTCGTACCAAATACATACCAAAAGGAAGGAGCATTCCTTGAAAATTTATTCAATCATGTAGGAGAATAAAATAAAATGAGATAAGTTAATTTTTTTTACTTTACTTTTTGCCTAAGAACTGTCCCATTCTAGCTTCCCATCTACCACATTTATGCAAAGTGACCCCTCTATACTTGGAGCTTCCTCTCGGAAAACCAGTACTTTGTCTCCTTAGTACATGCACAAATTCTTCCTTGGTTAGATTCGTCATCTGTAACATACCCCAAAAAGATAAACAAATTATTGAGAAAAAAAGAATGTCAACAGTTATGTTTCCAATTTCATTGTGTCCACTAAATTTTGACACCAAAAATGTGAAGCAAACTACTGTTGATGATAAGGTAGGCAACTGTTTATGATAAGGCAAGTGTGAAATCTTAAGTAGTACTCCAACCATACAGACTCAAACATAGGCATGCTTTTTTAGTCTGCCGATAGAGTTTAAGTTCTGGACACGCAACATAAGTATATATATGTAATAAATTACTAAACTTTAGTAAATATTTTAATTTACAATTTAAAATGTGCAATAAGTTTAATATAAAATATCTTAAGAGTTGATTCTATCAAATTCAAATTCTGTGTCTGCTGATCATAACCTACCTGTTTTAAGTCTGCCTCATAATCCTCCAAATTAAAGTTTATGTCTGCCTCCACTCCTCGGAACTTGATTGCTGCTCTATCATATGCACTGTAACACAACATTGCCAACCATCACTCTTCAAAACATTTAATTTTTAATTTTTGGATGTATTTGGTATGACAGAAATAAAAGTATTTCTCGTACCAAACACATTCAAACTGACTTCTGTCGTACTAAATACATCCTCTGTCTCTTATCGCGGAGACAGAAAATTGCAAAAATTACAATCTAAGTATCAAGAGCTCACCGTGCTGCTGCATGTGCTGTATCAAATCCACCTACACAGATGATACACGAGGAAAATAAATCCCCGTTCACCAATATCAGATTGATCTTCAAGAACATAAACAATAGCAAAAGAATCTTGATAAATTAAAAAACTTCAATTTAATTAAAATTTTTGAAAAGAAAAGAAAGCATACCTAGATAAACTTGTTTACCACAATCCCTGCAACAAATTAAGCAAAGAAATCAAGTCTGGATAAATAGATTCAATAGGGAGAATGAACAACACGAAAAAATGTGAATGAACAATAGTAGGAGAAATTTTTAATTATATACACTGACAATAAAAAAAAAAAACATATAGTGTAATTTAAGTAACCAATAATGAGTTATTTATTCCATTCTCTAAGTCATCATATCATACTTGATATTCTAAGTCATCATATCATACTTGATATTTCGAATGTATTACATATTGATATAAATCAACTTAATCAATAGGATAAAAATTATTTATATTGCCCGGCATAAAATTACACTATTAGAAAGAAAATAAATGATATACTAACCATATGTGTGACTCCCACCGGCCAGTCCGCCGGTAAAAGGTAACACCACGGTACTGTGAACTCCTAGACCGCGGTCCACGGCGGCTCTTTTTAATTGGCTGCTGCTGCTGAGACACCTCAGTAGGGTTTCCCGCTATAGTGTTGCCACGTGGCACCGATTGACAAAATTTAACTCCAGCCCATTGAGCCCTCGGAAAATTCATGGACCCACCTCCCATTTCTGACTCATCAACCGGAAAAAACTGCCGAGTAACCGGCGGTTCACTCTCCGACGAGAAGTTGTCATCGTCAACTGAAAACCCAAATATTTTACTAGGTGTATTTCTTTTCTTCTTACCTTTTTCACCATCTTCTTCTTCCTCAGAATTATTACCTTCCTCAATAACCAAAGCTGATGAACTTGAATTTGAGACCGATCCGACCCGTTTACCTTTCTCATCAAGTTCAATAGGAGAAGAACAACCTTCTTCTGATTCATCTTCCATTCTTCGAATGGGAGAATCGTTTAGATTCCACATTTTTTTCTATAACACAAATAAGCTAAGAACGCAAAGTTCCTCTCCTTATAAGGTCCTCAGGAGGAAGGAGAGTATAATTAATGGTTCAACTGAACACAATATTTTTAAATAGAAATATGAAAATAAATGTGAAAATCACTGAAAATTTGCCAAATATTAAACTATAAACCCATGTTCAATGGTAAAAATCTAAATGTCGAATTGGATTAAGTATAATGAAGGCGATTTATAGACAAAACAAGAATGAATGGTGGCCGTAAAAGAGAAACAAAAAGGGGTAGTTATAGCTCTTATTGCTATGGCTATGGCTGGCTTGTACAAAAACTAGTTTTTAGTTGCTGCCTAACCTATAAATATTCTTATGACCTGTTTTGCACGTTTGTCTAAATGGATGTGTATGGAAGAGTTGAATAGGAAATAGAGAAAAAGAAAGTGAAGGTTTTTTGCTGAGAATTGAATGGACATGAAAACCTACGACTTATAGAGATGTTAAGTTGTTGAGGAAAGGTTTTCAGAGGAGAGAGAGAGAGAGATGATAGATATGTCTCCTCTATTAAAAAGTTGGAAGTTGTACTAGTAGTATTAGTAGATTTTTTGTTTTGTTTTTGTGGGTGCTATTCACATTCTTCTTTTAGCTGCTAAATACAGTAATAGACGAGGCTAGTTTGGGAATTGGGAAGAATAAGCCGAAAGCAGCCTCACCAACGTTAATAAACGCACCCACCCCCTAGTTCTAGCTAGATGACTAGATCCCCGTTCCTCAACCAAACTACTACTACTCCTCCTCCTCCCCCCAAATAAAGAAACGAGAGGAAGCATGATCTCACGCAACCTCGAGCGAAGCCGAAGGGTCCCCACGTTTCGGAGCCCGGGGTGCATGAACGGGGCATCCAGAATCGGGCACGGCTAAACAACGAATCCGGACCAAGTAAAGTTTCGCGACCAGGGAACAAGAGAAATGGTTGAGCATGACGAGTAGGGAGCCGTAATATTCGCCCTCAATCGGATATTAAGGCGCAAATCCCATCCGATGTCAACTACGGTTCAATATTTACCAGAAAAAGAAGATTTTTACTTTATTTAGTGCCCGTTTGGACATAGAAAATTTTTCCTTTTTTTCAAATTTTTTTTGAAAACAATGTTTGGTTATCCCATTCTTACAATTTTTCCTTTTTCACTTGAAAATCCATTTTCAAATTTGAAAAACTAGTTCTCACCACTTTTTCAATTGAAAATGGAAATTTGTTAGTTTTTAATTTTACCAATGTACCCTATATTTTTAAAATTTATAAAATGACCCCATCAGTTTTTCATCTTTGGCAGATACATCTTTGGCGACTGATGGTGGAACATCAGTCCTAGTTGATTTTGCATCTTTGTGTATTGTAGTAAATCAGAATATGATAACAGTTAAACAATAACATTTTGATTGTTTATTTCAAGTAGGATAATAATATTGGGGTGGTTTTGATATTTTACAAGTTGTGGGGTATAAATCATGTTTCATGATTTTGAAAAAAAAGACATTCAAATATATTGCAAAAATTATAACCAAACACAACTTCATCTTCAATTCAACTTTTAGTGAAATTCCAAATTTGGAAATTTTTTTGGAATTCATGTCCAAACGCCTACTTAGACTTGTACTAGAATTGAAATTCCCCTACTATACAAAGGGGAGAACTTTTTCATTGTAAACCATTGTTGACACGCACATCAGAACAATAAAAGTTCATTTTTGTCTTCTAGCTATTATTCAAACTATTCTTTAGTTACTCTCTTCTTTAATTGTAACCGAGCTCATACCGAGGGCTCGATGGGAGCCAGTTTTCAATGTTCAACTTAAAACCAAGCTTGATTGTTCCATCGCGATTGGGTGGCGACCTCGTCTTAAGATAAGATATAGGCAATAAGACTTTGAGCGCACCTGAACGCTGATCGTTTATTCTCTCTTTAATTTAATTATTTGTTGTTCTTAGATCATTCGTATCAAATTAAATCACGTGTCCTTTAAACCGCGTACAAATTTGATTGTTACTCATTTTTAAGGGTAAACAGTTTGGCACCCACTGTGGGGCAAAGGATAATAGTGGTGATTTAATACGAATCTCCATAACACAGCATATTTTACACTTGTGCTTTGAAGTTGATTTCAGGTTAACTTAAGGATGTCAAATTCTCAGTTTGCTCACTTGAACGTTGATGCCGAGTCAGGCCACCACGGCAAAAATAATAACGTGGTACCTAGCAATGACGTGCCCCCTATTGATCCCAATAGTGTCCCAATCGTTGAGCCGGTCAATGCGAACTCACAGGTTGACATCAACATCAATCTACCAACCGACCCCAAAAATAGCGTATAGCATAGTTGCAGATCCAAAGTCACGTCCCTAACAGGATCGAGCCCGAGCGGGTCAGGGAAATACTCGAAGAGATGAACAAATTACCGTGGAACCGAATGAATTCGAGCCCGGGAAAACTTTCGAGGTTATGAAGATGCTCGAAGAATTGACAAAGCGGGTGAAGTTTGGTGAGAAAAAGATAGAGGCCAATGACAAAAAGGTGGAAACTTACAATTTCAGGGTCGATCAGATCCGAGGAGCGCCTCCAATATTGAGGGGGGTCGGATTCCCAAAAATTCATTTAGAAGCCTTCCCCCCTCCCCCCAAGCGCGACGCCGAAGCTTATCCCAAAGAGATTCCGAATGCCCGACATTCCCAAGTATAATGGGACCATAGATCCAATGAGCATGTAACCTCCTATACATGCGCAATCAAGGGGAACGATGTAAGGCTCCGTAAAATTCTTCCTAAAGACCGGAATATCGTGGTGCCAAGTTAGGATTATGCGTTAGAAATTGTTGAAATTCTTTGTGGTACGGACTTTTTGGATTGAACTGTGCATTAAAAATTTAAGGAAAAATATTCGCAGAAGTATGCATTTCTGCGGCCCATTATGCGGCCGCATAACCACTCTGCGGGCCGCATAATGGCCGTAGAGTAAGGCAGTCTTTTGGGCTTTTGATGTCATTTTTGCGGTCCATTATGCGATCGCATATCCATTATGCGGACTGCATTTTTGTCGCACATCTGTCCTTGGACTTTTGTGAAGGGAGATTCTGCGGCGCATTATGCGACCGCAGAACAGGTCTGCGGACCGCATATTAGCCGCAGACCCAGGCAGAAAATTGAGGCCCCTTAAGGCCACTTTTCGCGGTCAATTTGCGGACCGCATAACCGTTTTGCGGTCACATATGCGACCACAGATCCGAGTCGGGGCTCCAGATTTCTAATTTTTAAACCCGATCCCGTGTCGTTATAACTTATGCAATGGCTCATTTTGAGCCTATTTCCTGGTACTTTTAGAGTGAGAAAGAGGGTCTAAGAGAGAGGAAGTGTCCTTCATCAAAATTGCTCCACAAATTCTTGTTTAAACTTTGAAGATATTCAGCTGAGGCACCTAAATCTTCATCCCAGGAGGTAAGACTTCATCACCCCAGCTCTTAATTTCAAACATAGCTATAAGGGGTCATTAGTGAGGTAATTCATGGGGATGAGGGTGATTATATTGCATGCATGTGTTCTTAGAAGATGTGGGGGAATTATAAATCAAAGATAGAGAGGCATGGGGAATGGGTGGTATAATCTTGCATAAAAGGACCATAAAACCTTAATGAACACATAATGCTTGATAAAATGCTCAAGTGAGCTAAGATTATGATCATTTTCCTAATTATGGGTTCAATTGTGCTACATTGCTAAAATAGATTGAAGTTGCGAACATTCCGGAACATTGTAGGAATTAAGGAAAGCTCAATTGAGGTATGTATGGCTAAACCTCCTTCTTCTTAGAATCGAAATCCCCTGGTGTTCGTGTAATCGGTGTAAGCCCCCAAATTGATCATACTAGAATTGACTATCCCCAAAGTGTCGTGTAGAAGGATATTTGTTCAATATGTGTACTAAATGCTTATCATGTCATATCTTCCTTTGTGAATATGTTTAACAATGTGGAATATGTGTTGAGAAAGGTTAAGAATTCATGTCAAAGAAATTGAATAAAGATTGTTGTGCCAATTCGTATGAAAAGACTCTATGTGCTTAGAATTTCCAAGCTTTTCCCTTATGTGTGAGAATGCCCTACATGATAGGCCTTATTGTTGCTGATGATAATGTTATTGAATAGGTAAAAAGGGAAACTTGAATTGTAAGATACGGCCAAGTGCCAGGAATGACTTAATAAATAAGGCTACTCGTGCCCTGAAATGAAATATGGGAAAGGAATGTGAATTTAGATGAACGATTGAGAGGATGATGTCTCAAGTGAGATGGCCTAGCTGATCGGGACGTGATCGGACACCATGCCGCACACATGGTGGTAATTGTGCTGGATTGATTGATTGAAATTGTGAATATGGTTGATGTCTCAGAGGAGATGACCTACCCGATCGGGTCGAGATCGGACTCCGTGTAGGAACACGATGGTATTGTGTATTGTGGCATATGGCACTGAGATTGGCAACCTAATAAGATGGAAATTTTAACCGAAAACCTTGTGATTCTTACTTGATGATTTTCGTATTTGTTTGAAGCTCTTATTGTACACCATGACTGTTTCCTCTATGGTTCATTGTTCATTCTATTAAGATCGATGTTTAGCTTTACATACTAGTACTATTCGACAGTACTAACGTCCCTTTTATGGGGGGGGGGGGGCTACATCTTTTAATGGATGTAGGTGGTTCCATAGCCGACAGTGTTGATCGCAGCTAGTGGTGCATTGTCTTCATCTCCCTAGCAGACTTGGTGAGCCCCATTTCTTCCCGGGGCCATGTAGTACATCTTTTGCTTATATGCTTACCACGTTTTGAGGTATAGTCGGGGACTTGTTGCCGGCACTTTTGTAGCACTTTCTTTGTATCTACTTAGAGGCTCCGTAGACATTTATGTGGCTTGTAAATGGGTGTTGCAAAAGGGTCAGTGTACTATGTCGTGTTTGAAACCCTTGTTCTTTCAAATTATAAAGTGTATGAAATTGAAAACTTATTAATGTTGTAAGAAATTATCCGATTTGGAAATGTTTAAAAATATCTTCTCACCGTATAATTAATAATAACCTGTTCTCTTGATTTATGTCGAGTTGGGTAGAAAGTGTCTAACATGTTTGCTCGGCCGGGTTTACTTGATTGAGCACCGGTCGCGCTCCCCGAGCTTGGGGCGTGACAAACGACCTGGAAGACGACGAGATCGAACCAGTGTTGTTGAAATTTGGGGAAACCTTGTCCAACACAGGAGCGATGATATTGTATCATAACTTGCCTTCAAATTCTATTGATTCATTTGCTATGCTCGCGGATGCTTTCATAAAGGCCCATGCCGGCGCCATCAAGGCCATGACGAGGAAGTCGGACCTTTTTAAAGTCAAACAAAGAGATAATGAGATGCTTAGGGAGTTCGTGTCGAGGTTCCAGATGGAACGAATGGACCTGTCTCCGATCGCGGATGGTTGGGCCATTCTAGCATTTACTCAAGGGCTAAACCCCCTAAGTTCCGTGGCTTCTCATTAATTGAAGCAAAACTTGGTGGAGTACCGGCGATCACTTGGGCCGACGTCCATAACAGGTATCAATCAAAGATCAGAGTCGAGGATGACCAACTGGGGGCCCCCTCGGGGTCTATTTACCTCAACAGAGCGAATGACAGATTTAAGAGAATCATCGACCAGGAGCCAAGACTAGTCCGAGATCGATATTAGCAGTACGGATCAGATCGAAGGGGAAATAGACCCGGGCGCCACCGACTAGGAACGCCAAGAGAAATGATCAAGGACCGAGCAACTGAGGCCTGATGAGCAAAAATGGTTTTGACAGGTCGCTCGGGAGTAGGGAAGCACCGAGATTATCGGAGTACAATTTCAATGTGGATGTAGTAAGAATAGTGTCGGCCATAGGACGCATCAAAGAGCCTAGACCACTACAGTCCGGTCCCGCCCAGAAGGACCATAGCTTGGTGTGTAAGTACCACGGTACTCACGGTCATAAGATCGAAATTGTTGATATCTAAGGTAAGAAGTAGCTCGATTATTCAACAATGGGCATCTTCGAGAATTCTTAAGCAAACGGGCCAAAAATCATTTTAGAAACTGGGACGCCAACAAACAGGTCGAACAAGAGGAGCCCCAGCACGTGATCAACATGATCATTGGGGGACTGGATGTCCCCCAAGGGCCAATGATAAAGCGCACCAAAGTTTCTATCACTAGGAAAAAATGCACCCGAGATTATGTCTCGGAAGGGGCTATCTCGTTTGGCGACGAAGATGCCGAGGGCATCATCCAGCCTCACAATGATGACTAGTAATATCCGTACTTATCAATAAATCTCGAGTTAAATATGTGTTGATTGATCCAGGTAGCTCGGCCAACATTATCCGATGGAGGGTCGTAGAACAATTGGGATTGTTGGACCAAATCGTACCGGCGGTCCAGGTGTTGAACGGATTCAACATGGCATGCGGGATGATGAAGGGTGAAATAACTATACCAGTGAACACTGCCGAGACCACCCAGGTTCTACGTAATCGAGGGGGATATGAAGTATGACATCTTGTTCGGAAGGCTATGGGTTCACAGCATGAGAGCGGTGCCTTCAACCTTACATCAGGCGTTCAAATTTCCCACTCCGGGAGGAATCAAAATAGTCGACGGGGAATAGCCGGGAGCAGAGGAGATGTTGTTTGTCGATTAAGTAATCCCAGTGCCCACGACTTCGACATCAAAAAGCAAGGAACTAGCCTAAGAAAAGGAAACCAAATAGCAATCAATGATCCCAACCCCAATCGGGCCGGAGAAATGGGAGGAGAACATAGCGAACGAAGAGGATGATTACGGCGTCCCGAGATCTTTTATTGCACCCGATGATACCGATGCCACTAAGTCAAAAATTGAGGAATTGGAGCAGGTGATACTGATCGAACACCTACCAGATCGAAAGGTATACCTGGGCACGGGATTAACCCCCGAGCTTAGGAAAAAACTTGTTGATTTTCTTAAAGCTAATGCCGATTGTTTCGCCTAGTCCCTTTTAGATATGACAGGGATCTCACCGGAGGTAACAACTCACAAATTGAGCTTGGATCCAAAGTTCAACACAGTCAAACAAAAGAGAAGGCCGCAGTCCGAGATCAAACACGCGTTCATCAAGGACAAAGTATCTAAACTGCTGAAAATAGGTTCCATCCCGGAAGTTAAGTACCCAGATTGGTTAGCTAACGTAGTAGTCGTACCTAAAATAGGAAACAAACTTAGAATATGTGTAGATTATAAGGATCTAAACAAGGCGTGTTCGAAGGATTCATTCCCTTTGCCAAACATCGATCGAGTGATCGACACGACGACCGGATACGAGATGCTGAGTTTTCTCGACGCTTATTCCCGGTAAAATCAAATTCAAATGGACCCGGGCAATCAAGAAAAGACTTCTTTCATAAATTCGGCACCTACTGTTATAACGTGATGCCATTTGGGCTAAAGAACGTCGGTGCCACGTACCAACACCTAGTTAACCGGATGTTCGAAGAACAAATAGGAAAATCAATGGAGGTTTATATTGACCGTATGTTGGTTAAGTCCCTGCGAGCAGAAGACCATTTGAAATATTTGCAGGAAACCTTCGACATATTGAGGAAGTACAACATGAAGCTAAATCCGGAGAAGTGTGCTTTCGGGGTAAGCTCGGGAAAGTTCCTCGGTTTCATGGTATCTAACCGAGGAATAGAGATCAACCCAGACAAAATAAAAGCTATAGAAGATATCATCGTAGTTGACAAAATTAAGGCAGTACAAAGACTAACCGGGCGGATAGCCGCGTTGGGCCGGTTTATTTCGAGATCGTCAGATAAGAGCCACCGGTTTTCTCATTATTGAAAAAGAAGAACGACTTCTCTTGGATCCCGGAGTGCCAGCAAGCTCTAGAAGAACTGAAGCGGTACCTATCCAGTCCGCCCTTGCTGCACACTTCGAAGGCGGACGAATAACTATACCTCTACTTGGCAGTTTCTGAGGTGGCGGTAAGTGGTGTCCTGGTCTAGCAAGTAGAAGGTATGCAATTTCCTATTCATTATGTTAGTAGAACCCTGGGCGATGCCGAAACAAGTTATCCACACTTAGAAAAGTTAGCGCTCTCCTTATTAAGCGTGCCTAGGAAATTAAAGTCATACTTTAAATGTCACCCCATATGTGTTGTGACCTCGTACCCATTGAGGAATGTTATGCACAAGCCCGAGCTCTGGGGCCAGTTGGCCAAATGGGCCACAGAAATTAGCGGGTGCAATATCGAGTACAAACCCCGGACCACCAAAAAATCTCAGATTTTGGCGGACTTCATGGCTGATTTTACGCTGGCGTTGATTCCCGAGGTTGAGAAGGAATTACTACTCACTTCAGGGACTATCTTGGGGATCTGGACCCTATTCACGGACGGTGCTTCCAATGTAAAGGGGACCGTGCTGGCATCGTATTAAAACCACCTGCGGGTAACATAATAAGGCAGTCTATTAGAACTATAAAATTGACTAAAAACGAGGTCAAATATGAGGCTATGATTGCAGGTATAGAACTGGCTAAGAGCCTGGGGGTCGAAGTAATCGAGGCCAAATATGAATCCCTCCATGTCGTCAACCAAGTCAACGAGACTTTTGAAGTAAAAGAGGAACATATGTGGAGATACCTGGATAAGTTGCAGGTGGAATTACACCAATTCAAGGAATGGACTCTATAGCACGTACCTCGGGATCAAAATAATGAGGCTGATGCATTAGCCAATTTAGGGTCGTCAGTCGACTCCGAAGCAGTAGTACAGTTGATAAACTCGGTGGTAGAAGAAGGTCACGCCGAGGTGAACTCGACAAGCTTAACTTGGGACTAAAGGAACAAATACATAAACTACCTAGAGAAAGGGAAATTTCCATCGGATCCCAAGGAGTCAAGGGCCCTACGTATTAAAGCTCCCAGGTTCTTCTTGATCGAGGGAAAATTGTACAGAAAATCCTCTTTTGGGCCACTAGCTAGGTGCTTGGGTCCGGGAGAGACCGACTATTCCATGAGAGAGGTACACAAAGGTACTTGTGGAAACCATTCGGGAGCAGAATCCCTGGTTCAGAAATTGATCAGGGCCGGTTTTTACTAGAACGAGATGGAGAAGGATGCGAAAGATTTCGTCCGAAGGTGTAATGAATGCCAAAGGCACGCCCCGATGATTTATCAACCAGGGGAAATGCTTCACCCGGTGCTATTGCCATGGCCATTTCTGAAATAGGGGATGTACATCGTCGATCCCTTGCCATGCGTACCCGGTAAAATCCAATACATACTACTCATAACTGATTACTTCTCCAAGTGGGTCGAAGAACGGGCATTCGAAAAGGTTTGGGAGAAAGAGGTCATTGACTTCATCTGGGGTCATATAATATGCTGATTCAGGATACCGGCCAAGATCGTGTAAGATCCGACTGGTCGTTTTGAGCTTTTGCATTTCGCTCGCCAGTTCTCGGGCATGACTAGTCCCGTATGCTGTATTATGACTTATGTAAATTGTCGGTTTTAGTTTTCAGGATAATTGGACTAGATTTGGAAGAACAGTTCTCAGTTTGAAGCTTAAAATTTGAAAGGTTTGACCAAGTTTTGACTTGTTAGTATATGATCTCGGAATGGAATTTTCATGATTTGGTTAGCTCCGTTAGGTGATTTGGGACTTAGGAGCGTGATCGGAATGTATTTTGGAGGTCCGTGGAAGGTTTAGGCTTGAATTGGCGAAATTAGAATTTTGGCGTTTTCCGGTTGGTAGGTGAGATTTGGATATAGGGGTCGGAATGGAATTCCGGAAATTTGAGTAGGTCTGTTGTGTCATTTGTGATGTGTGTGAAAAATTTCAGGTCATTCGGACGAGGTTTGATAGACTTTTGGATCGAAAGAGGAAATTGGAAGTTTTTGGAATTCTTAGGCTTGAATTCGGTGATGATTTGGTGTTTCGATGTTGTTTGAGGTGTTTTGAAGATTGGTATAAGTTTGGATAGTGGTATATGACTTGTTCGTGCTTTTGGTTGAGGTCCCGGGGGCCTCGGGGTGATTTCGGACGGTTGATGGAAGATTTTGGAGTTGAGTTTGGCAGCTGAAGTTTATTGTTGCTGTCCCAACCGCACCTGCGGTTGGGAGGCCGGAGGTGCGATGCCCGCAGAAGCGGAAGGCAAGCCGCAGATATGGCCAAGAGGGAGGTCAGGCGAAGAGAGCAGAAGACGCAGATGCGGGAGGTGTACGGCACCTGCGGGGCCGCAGATGCGGAGTCTGGGCCGCAGGTGCGGAAAGGGGACTGAAGTGGAAAACAGCAGAAGCGGTACGCTTGACCGCAGATGCGGTAGCGCAGAAGCAGAAATAGACCGCAGGTGTGAAAAGCCTGGGTCAGAAAGTATAAATGATTTCCTTCGCAATTTTTGGCCATTTTTCTCAAATATTTCATTCGGGGTGAAGCTTTTGGGAGCAATTTCAAGGGAGATTTTCAGAAGGATTCATTGAGGTAATGTCCTTGGTTCCTAAGCTCGCTATTATGGTAATTGTTATCGTTGTTAACATGAAATATAAGGGAAAATCAGTGGTAAATTTGGGGGTTAGGGCTTGGTTAATTGGAGAGCTTTGAGTGGTGATTTGAGGGGCCATTTGAGGTCCGATTTTGGTACTTTTGGTATGCATGAACTCGTGGCAGAATAAGGGTTCTATTGATGTAAAATTTTTCGAATTTCGAGATGTGGTCCCGGGGGTCGGGTTTGGCCAATTTCGGGATTTTGATGTAAATTGGTTATTTTTGAGTGGGCTTTGTCCCCTTAGCATATTTTGATTGTACAAATCTGTTTTTGGATAGATTTGGAGCATCCGGAGGCCGATTCGAGAGGCAAAGGCATCATGGGCTAGAGTTTGGACCGGATAGAGGTAAGTAATGATTGTAAATGTTTGTCCTGAGGGTATGAAACCACGGATTTCACATCGTTGTGCTACTTTGAGGTGACGCACACGCTAGATGACGAGCGTGGGGTCGTGCACCGCTGGGGATTGTGACTTAGTCCGTCCCGTATGACTGTTTAACCGCGTATTTGATTGAAAACTGTTTGCTATCATCATGTTTTGGGCTGAATGCCATATTTGGGCCTCGTGCCAACTGTTTTGGACCCTTGGGGATTTTTACTACTATTCCTCTCTGTTTTGACTTCATATTTGTACTCAGTCATGCTGTATTCTACTGTTTTCACAACTCAGCTATATTTACTCTGTTTTGACATCTTAAATGATATTTTGGGTTGAACATCATGTTTTACTGTGCCCGAGTGGCTTTGAGAGATTTCTAACTGAGTGAGGCCGAGGGACCTGTGTTGTGATGTTATTATGGGATCGGGCTACACGCCGCAGCGGTATTGTGTTGATTCATGATAATGAGGCTGAGGGCCTAAGTGTTACGCCGCGAGGTGGCTTGATATGAGGCGGAGAGCCTATTTGATTATGCCACGAGATGGCTTGTTATTGCGCTTGGGTCGTAAGGGGCCCCTCCCGGAGTCTGTACACCCCCAGTGAGCGCGGGTACCCAGTGTGAGTGTGATATTGCCCGAGGGGCTGTTGTTGTTTCATATTGTTGCCGAGGGGCTGTTCTTGATTCATGTTATGCCCGAGAGGCTGATTACGAGTGATTGTGAGGTAGCCCGAGGGGCTGGTTTGTTGATATTATGCCTGAGGGGCTATTTACATTTCTATCATGTTTACTCACTGTTTTATCACTCGTTTGAAACTATTGAAAGTTGTTTTAAAAGGTTTTACCGAAACTGAGCATGATTTACGAAGTAAACGATTTCTGTACTGTGTTGGAAATGTCCTGCATTTGTTGTAGCATTTTGACGTGGTTTACGTATTTTCTTACTGCTCAGCTTTCATTTGATTTTATTACTTACTGAGTTGGCGTACTCACATTACTCCCTGCACCTTGTGTGCAGATTCAGGTACTTCTGAACCTGGTAGCGGGTGTTGATTACTCAGTGGCAGAGTCATCAGAGTTAGCAAGGTAGCTGCCCGACGTTTGCAGCCCTACTTTTCTCCCTCTTGTCTTCCTTAGAATTGTTTTTAGTAGATTTTCAGACTCCTCATTGTATTCAGACCTTAGTAGATGCTCGTGACTTGTGACTCCCCGATGCGGGCTTGTGTATTTATTCCGCACTGTTCATTTAGACTTACATTATGAGATATTTGATTAATTAATGGCTTAAAAATGACTTTTATTGATAAATGGTTAATTCGGGAGTTGTGTCGGCTGGCCTAGTTTCACGATAGGCGCCATCACGACCGGGTCGATTTTAGGGTTGTGACAGATCGCTTGCGACAATGGGAAGTAGTTTGTCAGCAGCAAGGTAAGTAAGTTTCTCGAAGACCACAAAATTAAAAAGATCTTGTTAACACCTTACTACCCTAGTGGGATCGGTCAAGAGGAGTCAACAAACAAAACTATACTCCAAAACTTGAAGAAGAGATTGACTGATTCGAAGGGAAAGTGGAAAGACATCTTTCCCGAAGTCTTGTGGGCATATCAAAAGACTTCAAAGTCAAGCACTGGTGCAACCCCATTCTCTTTAGTCTATAGCGCAGAAGCTCTGATCCTAGTCGAAGTATGGGAACCAAGCCTAGGGTTCCAGTACGCTACCAAGACGTCAAATGATGAGGCCATGGCCCCAAGCTTAGACTTATCGGATGAAAGGTGAGAAGTCGGCTTGGTCCGGTTAGCTGCCCAAAAGCAGCGAATAGCGTGATACTACAACCGTAAGGCTAACCTTTGACATTTTCAAGTCGCAGAATTGGTATTAAGGAAAGTTACGCTACACACCAAGAGCCCAAACAATGGGAAACTAGCCCCGAACTGGGAAGGTCCATATTGAGTTGCCGGTATAACCGGGAAAGGTTCATATAAGCTCGAGTCAGAGAACGGTGTACAGCTACTGAACAATTGGAATGTAGCACACTTATAGTGGTACTACTGCTAAGGTACGAACACAACTTCCTTTAAAATTTGTTATGCTTTGGACTAACTCATGCAGGTGTTTGGTCGAGGATAAATTTGACAATTAGGTCTAAAAGTACGTGTGATACTCTTTTTTCCTTGGAGAGGTTTTTCCCCAAGTGGGTTTTGCAGTAAGGTTTTTAATGAGGCAACAGTAAAACGTGCTACCTTAGTTTTGAAGACCGTCCTGATGCCGGAATTGTTGACCACCCGTACTGGACCGATAGTATTCGAGCTCAGTCTCGAACGCTGGGGGAGCCATTACGCCCTAAGTTACGATCCTTAGACGGCATTCTTATTTGATATTAAAAGGCAAGGCTTGAGTGTTATAATTCATTATAAGGGTCAAAAGGTCAAACGAAATGTACCCGTGTAGCTCATTCTTGCCATGGCAGAAAGCTTTCGAGCCTTCGATTGTGTACTCTACATGCAAAATAACGAATGAAATTTGCCCTCTATATTTCATCACTTCGCATTTGAACCATCGATATATTCGTTAAGTTATTTAGAAAAAATAATGGGTCCAAAATTCTAGAGCCCACGGGCCTCCCCGAGTCGAGGACTATTGTCCGATAATAAAATGGGATAGTTCGGGCTATCGAATCCCGGAGGCACCGAGCATATTAGGCAGGGCCCAAACATGAAAGGCTACAGCCGACTTAAAACGGCTCGAAGACATCTGAGTCCGTACTTAGAATGTAAGGTCCTTACATATGATTAAAACCTATTTAAAAAGGCCATCCCCGGCAAAACACCATCTTGTCCAATCGAAACATTCAAGTATCTTAAAGTCTTCGTTTTTTATCAGATATTTCGTAGCCTAAGCAACTCAAAGTTGTTATCGAAACCAGGCCTCATTCGAGTTTTGGGAGAACGAGCACTCTAAACTATGTCCAAATTTTTGCTAAGGCATTAATGGCATTCTTCAAAAAGTAAAAGACACAGTATAGCCGAAGGGAAAATTTTGTATATTCCAAAAATATTTACAAAGGCACGGAAAAACAACCTTAAAATAAACAAAAAAATATGTACATAAGAAAATGAAAAATAAACTAAGTCATCTCCACCTAGTCTTCACCAGAGTCCGATTCACTACCGGAACCCTCGGGCTCATATATCTCTTTAGCCTCGGCTATCTCCATGTCATTCTTGCATTAGGCCAGCATATCCTGGACCTCGGAGAAATCGGTTGAAGCTACCTCTAACTTGGACTTCAACGCGGTATACTCCCGGCCGAGGGCGTCCCATTTTGAGACGGCCGAACCCATTTGTGCTCGGAGCTCATCATTCAGCCGAGACCATTTGTCAGCCTTATCCTTCATCACACTAGCTAGTCCTTGACCAATGTCAACTCCTCTTTGGTAGCCTCCTTTTCCAGGGCCAGAAGATCCATCTTGCTCCTCAACGCCTCAGCCGAAGCTTTGAGCTCGTTTATCTCGGCACAGAGCTGGTCGATCAGGTCTATCTTCTCTTGGACCTGCAAGGTTGCGGCGTTAGCTACTCCACTTAACCTCTCGTTATTAATCTCAAATATCTTTACCTTCTCGACCAGTATGGCATGCTCCCGTTTCACCGACGAGGCCTTTTTTTGAGCTATTTCCAGCTCATCTTGAAGGATGAGGAGGTCCTTGAGGGCCTCGTCTCTTTGCTTACTGAGAGCTTTGTACATGTCCTTCTGCTGAACCTGCTCCTTGAGCTCAAACTCGAGCTGGCTCACCTCCATCCGAGACCGATGGATGCTTTCATGATGAAGCACCGAGGCTTGAGAAACAAATTGTTGAGATCATGAAGATACGCTAAGGTTAAACGAGCTACACGAAGGAAACAAAGAAAGAGAAGCATACCAGGTTCATAGACTGTTGTTCCTCGTTGAAAAGGCTCGATGCACTCACCTCGTTCATCTTTGCCTCATCCTCTTCGGTCACCAAGCAGCGAAGATAGTTGGTAATGCTAACCGGTCTGGACAACACCCGAGTATCTGCCGGGATTGTAAACAAGACCATTCATTTGCGGTCAGGATCCAAGCTCGGGGCGGGGAACTACTCACCAGCTTCAGGCTCGAGCTCGGCCTGCTTGACTCCGACGGCACATCTTTTTTGGGATCTCCAGGTGACCGAACCCCGATTAGTCCTCCAATGTAGAGATGTCCACGCCCTTAAAGAAAAAGTTGAGGGTCTCGTCTGCGGCTCATGATGTATTGTTTGGTTTCTCTTTGATGGCTTGAGCCTCGTCAAATAAAGATCCTGTGTGACACGGTGACTCTGTGATGTCAATGATACCGGCGGCTTCTCTCCGAGCAGAAGTAGCTTCTCGGGAGGCTGTAGCCACTAGATTTCCTTCGGGCTCCCGAGCCAAAGAGGGTTCTATCTCCCGATCATTTCCCCCAGATGCTGCCTGCTCTTCTTTACAACGGTCGGCCTACGGGCGACGAACTCCTAGCCGTCATCTTCAGGGTAGTCCTTGAGCCAGTAAAAGGATTCGGGGTCCGGTACCCTGGCCCGGGTACTCTTCTTGTTGGTCTTTCGAACCCAGACCACTACCCTCTTCTTCTTAGGCTCGGCGTCCATGTCCGAGGAACTCGAAGACTTCCTCTTTGTTCTCTTTTTCTCCTCCTTCTTCGTAGCGGCCTCAGGCTGTCTCGAAACAGAGGGTTTAGCGGGTGAGGACGAAGCCTTGTCCTAGTACATTGGCTGGAGCTTAGTGGCTTGGCCAAACCTGCGAAAGGAAGAGAGGGACTTTGTGAAAATGACAGTTGAATATAAAAGGAAACTTGATTGGGGGGAGAACACTCACCATGGGAACGGGCCTCCCACTTGCCCTTTGAGAGTTTGCGCCATTCGCGCTCGAAGTAGTATAGCTTTTTGCAGATCACCTCAACCCACTCTTTGAAATGGGGAACTACGTTGGGGAATCGGGCAACCGTTGCACAATGGTAGAACCGGGCGATGAGAAAAAAGAACAAAAATCCAAAAGGAATTCAAAATACTCAAAAAGGAGAGGAACTTACGAGCTAGGTTCCACTTTTCAAGGAACGGCAGGAACTCGCT
>NW_017674907.1:60889-66522 GCF_001879085.1 Nicotiana attenuata
GGGGGGGGGGGGGATGAGATCCTCGGTTCTCACCCGAATGAATCTCCCTGCCAGCCTCGATCCCTATCTTCATCAATACTCGTGAATGGAGCTTTCTTNTCCTTTTTTTTTTCCGAGGGATGATAGGAAAGAAAAGGAGTTTTTTCCAATTTAAGTGACATTATCTGAAAAGGGATTAATTTATTTTAATTCAAAGAGTCGCCACTTGGAATTGAGTTTTGGTGTCCCAAGTCACCATTTATTTTAAAATCCCAATTCAAGGAAATTGACTCTGATTAAGTCTGCGAAACACAGAAGACCGAGTAAGGAATTCTGTTAACCCAGGAGAAGGTGTTAGGCACTCCCGAGTTCCATGGTTTTAGCACGGTCGCTTAAAAATTTATACTTGGCTTAAATTATTTAATTACGTGTTTTTAAACCTATGTGCATTTACCCTTTTTACCGCTTTTAATTGCTTGAATTATTCATAATTAAAGAATTGAGTTACGCGTACGTATACTCTTTTCTTTTGGCGCGTCAAAATCATGTCACGCGAACGTGTCCACGATTAATAACGCTTTTGTTGATTTATTAAGAAAGTTTGGTTGAAGTTGCGCGAACGCATCCCTCGAGTCCCGTGGCTCTATCACGGTCGCTTTTAATGACTAATGTTCGGCTTAAATCAATTCTTGACTATTCTTGTATTTTATTGATTATGGATTGTCTATTATCGCTTAATTAAGTATTATATATTTTTTATTTGTGTTCGCCAAGATGTGGGATGCACACAAGGTACTTCTTTGAAATTATATGTTAAACCAAGATACGGAATGCACACATGGTTATAACATAATTATTTTAAATCTAAAAGACATCGAGACGCGGAATGCGCACATGATCCTTTTATTATTTAAGCATATTAATCCAAAGTTCGGGTATGAACACATGGGCTAATATTCAAAGTACGTCTTTATTAATGCTTGGAGACCTTTGAATATTTTTTTTTTGTTTTTTTTTACCAACGTTAAATAAATAAACGAGCCTATTGTGAACATTCTTCTTAGAAAATACTTCACGGATCTAACAAAAGGACCATTTTAACTTCTAAAAAAAAATAATTAAACCAAACAGAACCGTAGGGATAATATTCTCATTTTTATTAAACAATCTTTACTAGGGCCAAAGATTAATGTACTATGTTATTAGATTTTCATCAACATAGAGTTAGACAAATTAAATTTCTTTAAGATTCAAAGTCTAAAAAAAAGGACACTAAATTTTCATATACCTTAACGTTAAAGACAAAAGGTGATGTTGAATAAATAGAAGATAATTGAGCCAAAATATTATAACACGCTAAACATCTAAATAATATTCAAACATTCAAATACTAAAGAACTGAAACTACATAAAATCATTTAAATGGCTCAAGTTCATATTCACAGTAGGACACATTAAAATATATAAAAGAATGATTAGAAGAAAACCTGTGGAATGAAACTTCTTTAAGAATATAGTAGAAAACCGATATATGGTTGCAACTCTTTAATCCCAAGCGAAATGACAACAATGAATGGAGATAAAACTACGGCCAGAGCCGAAACCTCTAAAGAAAATCGGAACCCAAATCTCGAACTTAACCTCTACTCGAACCCCATATCTTTTGCTTGAGAAATTTTTTATTCAAAATAGAGATGTAGAACCTCTTCCTTTTAAAAAATAAATTCTTCTTGGATCTTCTTCAAATCCCTTCTCTTTTTCTTTCTCTCGGTCTGTTTTTTTTTTAGCTTTTTCTTTCTTTTTCCTCAAAGCCTTTTTTCGTTCTTTTTGTTTTGTTGTTCTGACTTCTGTCAGACTTCCTCTTCTTTCTTTTATCTTTTTGTTCTTTTTGCTTCTGACTTCTTTTTCGTTCTTTTGTAAATGTGTGTGTATTATATATAGATATGTGTGTGTTGATGGAAATGAAAAGTGGGGACGTGGGGCAATCGTGTGTGCTAGTATAAAGTGAGGAAGTGGGGTTGTGGATGGAGACGTGGGGGAATACGTGAGGAGTGCTTAGTTAATCTTTTTGTTTATTTTATTATTTTTTTTCTTCTTTTTGCTCTTTAAAATAGAATATAGAGATAAAAAAAATTAGCTACCTAATATTTAGACTAAAATAATATAGTCAAACAAAATATTTACACTATAACTAAATGACACCCAAAACATACTAAAGCTAAACTAACTTATTTATTATAATTCTAATTAAAAGAAATCATATATTTTTTTGTAAATTTTCTTTTCTCTTTATAAGTAGAAACAAAATTTATAATATAAGCATGTGAATATTATTATTATTATTTTTTGCAATTTTTTTTTTTACTTTTCTCAAATAAAATCTATTAAAAATAAGATAAAAGATTTAAAATATTAGGATTAGACTTAGAAAAAATATTTACACTAAAATAGTATAGAATTTGGGTGTGGTCAAAAATTAGGTGTTCACAGCATGCCCCTCTTTGCTTGGAAACATGAAGAGTTTTCAGGCAAAGAAAATGAACAAGGTAACTGATTTTTGACCTCACTATTATTTAAAAAGGAAAAGATGAGAAGAGAAGAGGTTGCGACCGAGCCTTGGTTTTAGGCAGCCTACATATCCCGGGTTATAAGGGAATCAGGTCACGTGTAGTTCAAGTTGAATAAGAGTGACAGAGTATGCTTAGATGGAGAGTCGAGTGAAGTTTCGTCGAAGTTCCGATCCGTGGTACCTACTATTACATCAAATAAAAAGAAAATTACATATTCTTGAAGTCTAAGAGCTACAAAATTTCTATCTAAATGTCATCTGGAATCTTGTCTTGACTTTTGACTTGCTTCTCCCATTGACTTTAGATTGAAACTTGATGCCCTCGATGTAATAGACTATGACATATTCTCACAGACCGGTTTCTTGATCAGGTGATAAGAAGATGGATCTTGAAATTCTAGCTCTCTGCATGCATTATGTCAAAGCTAGTTCGGCTGGTATTGAGATCAAACGTTCCACTTTCTCTGGAAAAAAAAACTGGAATCTTATTTTTTGCACATCCAATCCGTGCTTTGCAGGAAAACCTACAAGCCATCACAAACAAACAAAACGAACAAAAATTTTCTGCCCCAGTTTGCACTAGGAAATTTTTGTGAGTTATTGAAAACACATTAAACTATCATTGCTATTGCAGAATAAAGAATTGAAAAAGACGTTTTTTTAATAATAATAATAGGGAATGTTATATCCCGTGTTAACAAGAAGGAGGCAACCAGGGGGTGCAGTACCCTGTGTTGACGATAAGATAAGACTCGTGGCACTCTGAGATTCTACTAGGGGATGTTGTACCCTATGTAGGAAGAAAGTAATGCAACCAGGGGATGTAGTACCCTGTGTTGGCAACAAAATGAGGCTCGTGGCACTCTGAAATGTAACTAGGGGATGTCGTACCCTATGTTGGCAAAAAATAATGCAACCAGGGGATGTAGTACCCTGTGTTGGCAATCGTGGCACTCTGAAATGCTACTAGGGAATGTCGTACCCTATGTAGAAAATAATGCAACCAGGGGATGTAGTACCCTGTGTTGGCAACAAAATGAGGCTTGTGGCACTCTGAAATGCAACTAGGGGATGTCGTACCCTATGTTCGCAGAAAATAATGCATCCAGGGGATGTAGTACCCTGTGTTGGCAATAAGATGAGGCTCGTGGCACTCTGAAACGCTACTAGGGGATGTCGTACCCTATGTAGAAAATAATGCAACCAGGGGATGTAGTACCCTGTGTTGGCAATCGTGGCACTCTGAAATGCTACTAGGGAATGTCGTACCCTATGTAGAAAATAATGCAACCAGGGGATGTAGTACCCTGTGTTGGCAATAAAATGAGGCTCGTGGCACTCTGAAATGCAACTAGGGGATGTCGTACCCTATGTAGAAAATAATGCAACCAGGGGATGTAGTACCCTGTGTTGGCAATAAAATGAGGCTTGTGGCACTCTGAAATGCTACTAGGGGATGTCATACCCTATGTAGAAAATAATGCAACCAGGGGATGTAGTACCCTGTGTTGATGATAAGATAAGGCTCGTGGCACTCTGAAACGCTACTAGGGGATGTCGTACCCTATGTAGAAAATAATGCAACCAGGGGATGTAGTACCCTGTGTTGGCAATAAAATGAGGCTCATGGCACTCTGAGATTCTACTAGGGGATGTCGTACCCTATGTAGAAAATAGTGCAACCAGGGAATGTAGTACCCTGTATTGAAGATAGGGTGTTGATCCCCTATAATGAAAATAAAAATAACATGCTTATGTGCATATTGGAAGGAAATCATGGATTTGAGAACTTCACTTGGTGGTGTTCGTTCTTCCACGAACTGTTTCACTAAACTATTCTGTTCCTGTTCTAAACAAAGAAAGATTCGTTAGTTTTAAAATGGTGGTCAGTTTGTGGCCTTGATTTCTTGGTCGACTTGACCTTGCGTCCATTACACTTGTTAGGAAAATGACCCTGTCGATGATCGTACAAATTGCCGGGAGATTCTGACTTTACTATCTGAAGATCTTCTTTCTCCACATCAACACCTGACTATTTTGCGCCTATCACCATTTGTGTCTATGATGCAAACAACCTTGTTCCCCAAAACAACTTTTGATGAGTAACCTTTGTTGACCCTTGAAACATTGCTAAGTCCTTCAAACCTTTTGCTTGACAAGGAATATCAAAGTCGGCTTTATGGCTTTGCCCATACTGTTTATGCCCAAAAATTTTTGCTTCATATAACGGGGAAACTGTAACCAATTTTGTGACCTTTTCTTTGCTTTGCTTTGACAAAATTAAACTGAAAGGGACTCAAAAAATAATAGTATGAAAGAAAACAAGTAGGTGAACTAATAAACATTACAACTTAATCAATAAGCGTCCCTTTCAAGAAAAATAAGAAAGGACTTATCTGGAGAAATATGCTGACTTCAATGAACATGACATGCACTTTGGACTGGATGCCCGATCCGTCTAAACCGTCTAATTCTCAAAATCTGTTGTAAACTTCACTTTGAAACTGAGTTCTTTAACCATGCTTGTGCCGGGATATAAGAAAACCTAAAATCGATCAACAATGCCCTTTGTGGGTTTTCACCAATTGGCCTCTCTCATTTGCCTTTTTCTCAACTCACCATCGCCTTATAGTGCTCGTGAGGGTTTTCACCAATAAGACTCTCTCATTTATTTTTCTCAACTCGCCATCGCCTTATAGTGCCCTTAAGGGTTTTCACCGATAAGACTCTCTCATTTGTTTTCTCTCTTTGCAATGGTTGAAGCGTCACCCGCAGTATACTGACTTAGCATTCTCAAAAGCTAATCAGAAGGTCTTAAAATGGAAAGGTAAAAAGAACTACTCAACTGAATTACAACTTTTGGAACCATTTGATGGAACAACCGTCGAAAATAAAATAAAAACATGCCCCAGTTTCTTTGAATAGTGGGGAAATATGGATTTTTGTTTGGTGCGACTGAACCTCAGAGAGAGGCTGCCTACGTATCCTTTCGGAATCAAGTCGAACGTAGTTCAGGAAACATGAACTTGTTTTGATGATTTTGATTTTTTTCCTTTTTTTTTAATTTTTTTGTCCTAAAGAGGTA
>NW_017674907.1:78226-81211 GCF_001879085.1 Nicotiana attenuata
GTTCAGAAGACCAAAGAATCGGTGTACAGAAGGAGCCTTCGGGAATATGAGCTTCTGTTTTCTCAAATCCCTGCCAAAACCGGAATATCCAGCTATCTCTTCTAAAGTAGGAGTAAGCTCAAAATCAGAGAAGCGGAAGACATTGTGAACAGGGTCCCAAAAATTCACTAGTGCCTCAATCAAATCATCGCGTGGTTTAACTTTCATAATATCTGTGAGGGCTCCCAAATACTTAGTGACCCATTTCTGACCATCTTCTCCTAAGTCATACCACCACATCTGAAGCTGTAGTAAAAAACCATCTACAACCATCAACGGTGTGTTCTGGATAGTGCTCATTTTGTACCTGTGGGTGATTAAGGTTAGGGTTGACACTAGCCTCAAAAGACAGAACTAATGCACTCGTTTTGTAAAACAATCTTTTGTATATGACTCTATTTTAAGAAAAATCAAAGAGAGGGTGGCTATTTTTACAATTATGACCCCTTCATACTTCCAAAGATAACTTTAATGTTGGGATGGGCATGATGGTAAAAGCGATGCCCAATTGACAGACATGTCCATTCTTGCGAGATTAGCCCTTTGACAATTTTGAAGTTGTTCTAAAGCTATGCCGACAAAAACGGTTGTGGATTAACCGAAGCTGGGTCTGCTTGTTTGTTTTTGATTAAAAAAAACACTAGACACATTTCCCTTTTTTTTTAGTTCTTTTTGTAAAAATGGGGGCCGAACCCTATGGAGGTTGCCTACGTATCTCACATCCGGTGAGAATCAGACCCGCGTAGTTCGTATATATTTCAGGAATAGGATGACACATTTTTTTTTTTGAAAAATTTAGGCTTATTTTGTAATAATCTTTTTGGGGTAAATACTGAGATTTTTCAAAAACCGGGTAAAATTTCCTCTCCTATTTTCTCACTTCTAGTTTTCCCTCAATTTTTATATTTTTATTTTATTTTATTATTTTTTAGAAGCCGGTCAACATACACAAGCCGAATCAAACATAATGCACAAGTAGCACATAAGATGCATAAGGATGGTCTTGCAATTCTCGGGTACACCTGTCCTAGACGAACCCAACCCCTGTGTTGAGTCCCCAAAATCAAATGCACATGATGCAAACAAACGTTCCTACTAGGGATCCGGCATGAGGTTATGTTATTCTAGGTTTAAATCCTGGGGGAGTGTTTTAGACCTGGCTTACCCAAGCAGACAGCTCGAGCCGAGGTGGGGGCAACGTACCGGGAGCACGAAAATCTACCCGGCCTAGTTACTTGACCCAGCCTCGTTCTAATTGGTATGACTTCTAACAGAAAAGTGGGCCACGCGCACGTGTGCACCATAAATTCAGAAGACTCAGAAGGGAGGCATAAGAAGACAGTTTAATACAATTCAAATAATATCAAAGCGGTAAATAAGAGGCAATTAGCACATTAGGTCCAAAATCATAGTAATAACATCAAATTAATAAAGCCAAGTATAGATCACATTACAAGCTCGAATTCTAAACCCTGAACAGAAGTTCTGGGTTATCTTCCCCAGCAGAGTCGCCATAGCTGTCACACCTCCTTTTTTACACCCCGCCCGAGAGGCAGTATATAAGGGAGTTTTTCCAATTAAAGTGACATTATTCGAGATGGGATTATTTAGTTTATCAGAGTCGCCACTTGGAATAAGTTACAGTGTCCCAAGTCACCGGTTTATTTAAATCCCAAATCGAGGAAGTTTTATTTGAAATAGTCTGCGAACCAGAAATTCTAGATAAGGAATTCTGTTAACTCGGGAGAAGGTGTTAGGCTTTCCCGGGTTTCGTGGTTCTAGCACGGTCACTTAGTGATTATTACTTGGCTTAAATTTTTTAACTATTCATTTTTAGGACCTATGTGCATTTATCTTTTTACCGCTTTTAATCACTTGAATTATTCGTAATTATGGAATTATCTTGAAACGAGTCACGCGTACGTGTACTCTTTTTGTTTGGTGTGTTAGGAATCATGTCACGCGTACGTGTACACAATTAATAGCACTTTATTATTTTTAAGATTTTTTGTCAAAGTTACGCAAACGCATACTTTATCTTTAATTTGAGAAATCGTAACTATGTCACGTGAACGTGTACAATAATCATGATAACTTACTGGTTAACACGCGCCTGAAGCATACTAGCTTATTCGGAGTATTTCGTTTATTCAAAATAAAAAGAGTATTAAAAATTATGAGGGGGAAGATGAATCACGAACTAATTTAAGACTCATTTTGATAGGAAAAATAATAATACACAAATAAATGTCTTGGATCAAAAAAGATGAATAAACGGAATACTCTGAATAAGCTAGTATGCTTCAGGCGCGTGTTAACCAATAAGTTATCATGATTATTGTACACGTTCACGTGACATAGTTACGATTTCCCAAATTAAAGATAAAGTATGTGTTTGCGTAACTTTGACAAAAAATCTTAAAAATAATAAAGTGCTATTAATTGTGTACACGTACGCGTGACATGATTCCTAACACACCAAACAAAAAGAGTACACGTACGCGTGACTCGTTTCAAGATAATTCCATAATTACGAATAATTCAAGTGATTAAAAGCGGTAAAAAGATAAATGCACATAGGTCCTAAAAATGAATAGTTAAAAAATTTAAAGCCAAGTAATAATCACTAAGTGACCGTGCTAGAACCACGAAACCCGGGAAAGCCTAACACCTTCTCCCGAGTTAACAGAATTCCTTATCTAGAATTTCTGGTTCGCAGACTATTTCAAATAAAACTTCCTCGATTTGGGATTTAAATAAACCGGTGACTTGGGACACTGTAACTTATTCCAAGTGGCGACTCTGATAAACTAAATAATCCCATCTCGAATAATGTCACTTTAATTGGAAAAACTCCCTATATACTGCCTCTCGGGCGGGGTGTAAAAAAGGAGGTGTGACAGCTATGGCGACTCTGCTGGGGAAGATAACCCAGAACTTCTGTTC
>NW_017674908.1:0-49601 GCF_001879085.1 Nicotiana attenuata
CACTACACTTTGGGTCTTTGAAGATTTTCAAGCTTTTGGTTAAGGATTTCTTACCCATTTCATTGTTTATTTCTTCATTTTCTTGATTTGTATTGAATATTTAAGCGTGTAGTATTTATTTCCAACACTTGAATATTGTTTATGGAAATACTCATATTTTAAGTGTGGATTAAATACCTTGTTGTGCTTATGTATTGAATGATTTTGATTCTTTTATGAAGTGAGTTATTGTTATTTTAATTATTCTTGTTCTTTAATGTTTCCAAAGGGATTAGCTAACCCTAGGACTCGCCCATTAACTCCGAATTAATTTTGGAAAAGATAATTTGGGGTTGGGAAAGATTAATTAACAAGAACTTGAGGCGTTAACCCTCATTTTATAGATTCTACCTAGGGATAGGATTGAACTACTTGTAGCCATTCCGGGTGTGCTTAATCTCTTAATTATTTTAGGGATAATTCAATTAGGAAGTCTTGTTAGTCTTCAGAAGAAGCTAATTAAGAATTATTATCCGTGGCTAATTAACATAAACTCGCTCATATTTGTAAAATCATGAAATACATTGGATAGTTACTTGAGTGTAACTCCCGATGCATTCATACTTGTAGCCATTGATCACTTTACTTGCTTTCTAGGTTAGTTTACATTTTCGCACTTAGATATAAACATTTTCAAAACCAAATTCTTAGTGTTTGGCATTGCGTGATGAGCGATAATTCTCTTACATTCCTAATCGCCTACATATTGTTCTCTGTGGGATTCGACCCCGACTCATAGTTGGGTAAATTATATTGCATGCGACTGTGTCCATTTACATTTTAGTAGTGGATTTGGATGTCATCAAAATTGGTGTCGTTGCCGGGGAACAATTTGGCATAATTTAGGTTGTTTGAGAAATAAGCGTAAGTGCTTTGGTCCAAACTTGTGAATATTTGTGTAATTATCTTTCTTACCTTGGTCTATTTTTCTTGTTTGTTCTTGTTTATTTTCTTATTTTTGAAAAATGGCATCATATAATAAAAATTGGTCGGATGGTAGTTGTTCATACTTTGATGACCCTTGTCCTTATTGTGGAGGACCACACTCGTGGCAAAATTGTTTAAATTCTCCCGGGGGTGGATTGTGCGCACAATCTCAACCCTATGAGTGGAGTATTAGTGATAAGTGTGGTTTTCAAAATGGTCATTGGGATGATTGTGCTTATTTATCCTTCCCTTCCCCAAGCCCCCGCTATGATGATTCTACTTTTTTTGATTAAAACAATAGGGCTATGGAAGTGGAAGAAGTTGAGCATGGCCAAAGTGGAGAGTTCAAGCTTATGTTGGAGTGTTTACTTGAAGAAGAAAACAAGGAGCAAAATGCCTTGGAGGAGCTTTTGGAGAATAGTCTTCAAAATGACTTGGCACTTGAAAGGTTGCACTCATAAATGGATGAAATGATCGAAGCCTTAAGGGTTCAAAAAGTCTCGGAAGTGAATGATAGCCAAGAACCTTCCTTGGAGATTGAAGTTTAAAATCCTTCCTTGGCACTTGATCAAAACCAAGAAGAACTCTCAAATGCTCAAAATGAGAAAATGATGCTCATGTTGGAGACCATTCTTGAAAATGAGGAGAAGCACAACTTTGCACTCGAGGACTTGAAACAAGGCTTGGCTTACAATGATGAACATATCTGCACTTTGGAGGATCAAATGCAAATATTGGTTGAGGCTCACTATGCCCACCAACTTGAGAGTGTGGAGGAAAGCCAAGAAGAGTTCAATTACAAGGAAGAAAGTGAGCTCTACTTTGAGGAGTCAATAATTGAACATCCGCCAACCGACTTCACGAGTGTTGGTGATGCCAAGAAAAATATGGAATTAGAGTCAACCGGTGTAAATGCAACTTTGGTTGAGATTCACTCTAGTTCGAGGAAGGAAGAGGATGTCAAAATCCGAGAAAGATTGCATGTTGGAGGTTTGAACTCACATCCCAAGCATTTTTCATCATTGGAATTGTGTGGTGACACGGAAGTTGAACCACATGAATCAATGAAGGACTGCGAGGAGGAAACACTTATGCCATACATCCTACAATTTGAGGGAACAAGAAAGCAAAATGACATTCCTCACATGAAAGCCAAGAAGTGCAAAATGAAGAATTTAAGGCTTGGCTTGATCATCAACTTACCACCCTCCATCGCTCGTGGTCACAAGCTTGATTCCAAGCTAGGTGCCCAGTTTATATCATCCAAGTGGCGAGAAAAGTGGTAATGTTGTTTTGCGTCGTGCCACGACGTTAAATGCGGCGCTTGGTGGGAGGCAACCCATCGTTTTTCAAAATTTTTAGTCATTTTTGAAATTTTATTTTTTAGGATAGCTTAGAATATTATTTTTGACTAATCTGCCAAGTTTTAGATTTTTTGGAGTTGATTTGAGCAGGTCGGAGTGACCCGGGGAGCCAAAACCAGTAGCTGATGAAAAGTGCAGGGGAAATGTTCGCATTTCCGACTATCCTTTCGCATTTGTGAACAACCCCAGTCGCAATTCCCAACCTTTTGTCGCAAATGCGACACGAGCAGACTTGAGTAATCTTCGTAATTGCGAAGATTGTGTCGCAATTGCGACTTCTGAGAGGTAAAAGCAGACATATGCTCATTTTTGAACAAAAATTGAACAAACACGACTAAGGCTCCCAAACTCTGTCTCCCTCACTCTCACTAAAGCTCCTTCAACTCTCACTCCTCGTTGCAAGGATCCATGTATGAAAGCTTAATCACTCTCTTTTCTTCTTTTTCTTCGTCTTCATCTTCTCCTTTATTCTTCTTGATTTTCTGAAAACCTAGTGCTCAAATGGGTATCATCCTCTGCCCAAATTTTTTATAGTTAAAAAATGTGTTAAAAACTTATGATTAATTTCTGGGTGAGGATTGGTTGAGAGTGTGTGATATTGTTCGTTGCTAAAAAAAAATTGGGGAAGTTTAAGTACCCAAAACTTGTCTAATGGAAGTGAAGTTTGTGTGCTTTTCATGGGTTCGATGAAAGGCCCGAATGAAATTCTTGGCCGAAACATCGACATTGTTTTTGATTCATGGTTGTTTGTGAGGTCTAGTGCATGATTTGTGTTTGAATGATGATTGGGTTCACAAAAAAAATGACTTGGATTGCAAAACTTTAGGGCGTGGCACTGTTGCCTGTAGAAAAGCTTGACTGGGGACGAAGGCTCGCAATTGCGATGGCCTCTTCGCATTTGCGAAGATACTATCGCAATTGCGATAAATGGTTTTTCTAAGACCTTCGCAATTCCCAAGAACTCTTCACAATTCCCAAACCTGGGTATATCTGAGTCCTTCGCAATTGCGAAGATATCTTCGCAATTCCCATACTTGGGGTCTTCTGATATCTTCACAATTGCGAAGATTCTTTGGGAATTGCCATATCAGAGAGCTTACATCTGAAAATCTGAAAATCCTGAATTTTTTCTAAGTCTGAGCTTCGACTGTCCGATCATTCTTTTGGCATATTTGAGTCATTTTGCACTATTCTTCATAGCCATGCCATGTCTTCACTCTTATCACTTGTTGACAGGTACAATAATTGGAAAATGGGCTCGAACTCTGAAGGATCGTCAAGTGACAACTCCGTGGAAGCTGAACAGAACTTTGACAAAGACTAGATCTTGTCATTGGTGTGTCAAGAATGGTACTTTGAAAACCTGATCTCGAAGAAGGTGCTCCCAGAAAGCTGCATACTGATGGACAATATCCAGGAACGTCTTCCCGAGTTCTATCAAAGGCTAATGGACATGGGATGGAATTGTTTTGCCCCTCAGCCTTGCCGAGCAAATGAGCAATGGGTGAGGGAGTTCTATGCCAACCTCCCAGCTATCCGGCTAAAAAAGCTCTAGATGAGAATTCGGGGCAATATGGTGCACTTTGGGGCTGAAGCTGTGAATGACTTCTATCATTTGCCAAACCACTACATGACCCCATTCAAGCAAAAAGAATGTGCTTCAGGGGAGTGGTTGGTGTCCAAATTATGCCCGGGTGAAGATGTTCCATGGGTAGCTGATAAGAAGGGATCACATCAAAAGAGTTCACTGCCGAAGCAAAGATATGGGTGGCCATCATATGCAGTCGTATCTCCCCTGTTTCAAACATATGGAACGTCCCGGTCACAAGAGCTCAGATGATAGCCTGCATCCTTGATGGTATTCAGCTGAATGTTGGTGAACTCTTCGTCAATGAACTGAGGGAGTATCAGATGCAGAACATTTTCAGTCATTGATATTCCCATCGCTTATCACTGAGTTGTGCCAGCTTGCTGGGGTGGAAGAGGTTGTAGGGGACAATTGGATAGAGCCGAGAAAGCCTCTGCATTCGTTGAAGAAGAGAGGAGAGGGCGGCGCAGTGAAGAGCAAAAAGAGAAAGTTGGGCTCTTCATCTGAGGTAGATCTGAGTAGTCAGCCATCATGCTCTGCAGGAGGACCATTTGCTATGCTTAGTGACGAGATGCGAGTGATTCGCGAGTTAGTAGATGGCCTTCCCCAGGGACCTGGGGAGTCATCTAAGGGACCTACTTACATTTCACAGAAAGAGTTCCAAAAATACATTGAAGATCAGAGGAAGCAGAGGGATCACCTCAAGGCATTGGAGAAGGCATACATTGAGCTGGCCAAGAAGCATGGTGAGTTGAGCAGTGCCCATAGCAATCTAGAAAAGGCACACACCCAGATGGTGAAAAGGGAGAAGAAAAGAGACAAATTCTTTACTCGCATGTGAAAGGGTGTGAAGGGGCTGTGGAAGGTCCTAAAGCCTCAGGACCGGATACCATCGACCAGGGTTGTGGATGATGACGATGTTCCTGTTGCTTGGCCCGAGGAAGAAGGAGAGGAGGATGATTCTGACTCAGACAGCGAGGAGAGCAGTTGATGCAGTATTCAGGGAGCACTTTCCACCATTTTTTACTCTATCATGTTATGTTGCATTGGGGACATTGCAACATCTTTAGTTGGGGGTGGCTTCTTGTATAACTGTTATTCTGGTTTAATTGCGGATATACGACAGATTAGTACTGTGATTGTTTTCATTTTGTTATGAGTATATTTCCATGCCACGTGTTATATTAGTATGTTTATTAGCTTCCTAATTTTTTTTAGTTACTTGATGTTTATTAGCTTCTTAATATTTTGTTTATATAGTGTGTTTTATGTTAGTGGGCGATATCCTTGGTTTTCTTTATACCTCGGTTCTTTTTCCAAGGATGCCAATTTTCTTCTTGAACTGGGTAATTGTAGAAAACTTTTGTCGACTTTTCCCCATGATGGATAGATAGACAACTTTCTTAAGGGAATTAGTCTTGTAGTTAGAATTAGCTTTTGTTAATTTTGGAAAAATAAATGGTTTGAGTTGGGGTTTGTGCCCATTGACCAAGTTGTGGCTTGCTTGGTACCAATTTGATTTAAACCTCGGCATATGAATCTTTGATTGTTGAAAAAGAAAAATAATTGAAGTAGAAATGCCATGACTTTTAGACTCAAATTTCGGCTCTTTAATTCACTAAATAGATTCCTATGCTATGTGCAGCCTCTTTGAGTCATTTGTTTCAATTGGATTTTTGATTTGCATTCCACTTGAATGTTCATGTGCCATGTGTGGTGAGATTATTTGTGAGTTCTTTTGCATTACTTGTAGTCTAGAACTTGCCCGGAATGTGCTTCAAGGAGAAATCATAGACTAACTTGGTTTAAAAAATGATATTAGGCCTTCCTTGGACCGCTAGCATGCCTCAAAAATTCCTACCCTTGAATATGTTCCCTAGTCAACCCATTTTGAGCCTCTAACCTTATTCTTTGGCAACCATATTACAAGCTTAAATCCTTTGTTCTTAATTGATCTAGCTTTTGGCACCCTACCTCCCTAAGTACTTTGAAAGTGCAAACATAGGCTAAAAGCCTAAGTTTGGGGGTGAAGGTTGAAAAATTGTGATATGGAAGTTGTTTGAAAAGGTGGAAGGTAGAGAAAAAAAATATATCAAAACTTCCTTGACTTTGAAAAGGAAATAAAACAAAAAAAATAAAAAAGGGTATATAGAATAAAATGATAAAAAGTTATGATTAAAGGGAAGACTAGGTGTGGAATGAAAAGTGAAGAAAGGATGGAAAATATTTTTGAAGGAAGTGGACTTTAATTGTAAACTTTGTAGTGCTTGGGGAGGTTTTGAGTCACTCTACCCAAAATTGTGCCCTACCTTAACCAAAAGCCTAAACTACAACCCTTTAAGTCCTAATTGATTTTGAACCAAGTCGTCTACATTAGTGGAGGAATACATGAAGGGCAAGCCTATGGTACTACTTGTATGCATATTGAACATTCTTTTGAGAGAGAGTTAATTCTTTCCATTTGATATCCCATTGTGGTTTGGAATTAAGATTTATGAGTGTGGGATCCTCTCTTAAATGTGAGGGCCATGCAAATTTGAGTTGTATTTAATCCATTTTATGAGGATGAAAGAAAGTTGATTGTAATAGAGAGGCAAATTTGAAGCTTTAGTTCATGACTTGATTGCTACTTTGATTTGCATTAGTGTTTGAGCACTTGAAGTATAATGAAGTTATGAGAAGTGCTTGATAATTCATATGCTTTGGAGTAATTGTTGGTACCAATCGAAGTCATGCATTTGTCTTAAAGTACACTTTTTCGCTTGGCATGATAAGGATATAATGTTGAGTTAAATACTTGGGAGAGATTTTGTCGCTTTCATTGCTTGAGGACAAGCAATAGTTTAAGTTTGGGTGTGATAAGTTGGTATTTTACAACTTATCTTGTCTTTAAACCTATAATTTCTATGTTTGAGGTATAAATCATGTATTAATATCATTTACTTCTATTTTACAGGGTGAATGTGATTTAGAGGTAATGTTGAAGAAACCAAGTGAAAACAAGTCAAAAAGAAGCTAAAAAGAGGAAAAAATCTGGCAATGCACTCAGTGGTCGCATTTGCCCGACAAAGACTTGGGAAAGAGCAAAAAGAACTGGAAAAGTCAGTCTTCGCAATTGCGAAGAGTACTTCGCAAATGTGAAGTCAACTGGAATAGTCAGTCTTCGCAAATGCGAGTAGCACTTCGCAAATGCGAGGTCAACTGAAAAGGTCAATCTTCGCAAATGCGAAGCTATCATCGCAAATGCGAAGTGAAGCAGCACAGGCAGAGTTGGGAATTGCGAACTTTTGTTCGCAATTGCGAATATCGAGCTTCAGGCCTGGGCAATTCTGGAATTTCACATTTTTAATCCCCAAACCATTTTTATACACGACCAAACAGATCTTTGGACATCTTTGGCTTATTTTCAGTTCCATAGACTAGAGAAGAACAAGTATTGAAGCTAGGGTTTTGCACACACACTTGGGTCTTGAAGATTTCAAGCTTGTGATTAAGAATTTCTTACCCATTTATGTTTATTTCTTCATTTCCTTGCTTTGTATTGAATATTTAAGTGTGTAGTATTTATTTCCAACACTTGAATCTTGTTTATGGAAATACTCATATTTAAAGTGTGGATTAAATACCTTGTTGTGCTTATGTATTGAATGATTTTTATCCTTTTATGAAGTGAGTTATTGTTACTTTAATTATTCTTGTTCTTTAATGTTTACAAAGGGATTAGCTAACCCTAGGACTCGCCCATTAACTCCGAATTAATTTTGGAAAAGATAATTTGGGGTTGGAAAAGATTAATTAACAAGAACTTGAGGCGTTAACTCTCATTTTATAGATTCTACCTAGGGATAGGATGAACTACTTGTAGCCATATCCGGGAGTGCTTAATCTCTTAATTGTTTTAGGTATAATTCAATTAGGAAGTCTTTTTAGTCTTCGGAAGAATCTAATTAAGAATTATTACCCGTGGCTAATTAACATAAACTCGCTCATATTTGTAAAATCATGAAATACATTGGATCGTTACTTGAGTGTAATTCCCAATGCAACCATACTTGTAGCCATTGATCATTTAACTTGCTTTCTAGGTTAGTTTACATTTCCGCATTGAGATATAAACACTTTTAAAACCAAATTCTTAGTGTTTGACATTGCGTGATAAGTGATAATTTTCTTACATTCCTAATCGCCTACATATTGTTCTCTGTGGCATTCGACCCCGACTCATAGTTGGGTAAATTATATTGCATGCGACCGTGTCCATTTACTTTTTAGTAGTGGATTTGGACGTTATCATGATGGAGCAGCTATGTCTGCCAATGCTTTGTAGAGATTGGACAGGTTCACCAAGCTCTTCACTACTACTTTCAGCGGTGCATCTTCTAAGGATCCCCATGATTATCTAGACAGCTGTCACGAGGTTCTTCGAAACATGTGGATAGTTGAGACCAATGGGGTCGATTTTGCCACTTTTCGCTTGTCTAGATTCGCCAAGACTTGGTGGAGAGATTATTGCTTGGCTAGACCAGCCGGATCGCCAACCTTGACTTGGGAGCAGTTCACGCAGCTATTTCTGGAGAAGTTAATCCCTATCACACAACGAGAGGCCTATCGGAGGCAGTTTGACTGTCTCCAGCAGGGTTCTATGACAGTCACCCAGAACGAGACCAGATTCATTGATTTGGCTCGCCATGCTCTTATCATACTTCCCATTGAGAGGGAGAGAGTGAGACGGTTCATTGATGGACTCATTCAGCCGATTCGTCTCCAGATGGCTAGAGAGACTGGGATTGAGTTATCCTTCCAGGAGGCAGCCAATGTGGCCCGGAGAGTTGAGAGGTGGTCATGAGTCGGATAAGAGACCCCGTTATTCAGGCAGATTTAGTGGTACCTCATCTGGAGGTAGAGATTCGTATGTTAGAGGCCATCCTCCTAGGCCTTTTGAGTCAGCACTCCAGGTTTCTCACGGTGCTTCAGGTGGCCGTGGTTCTCACATGCAGTATTCTGATCAGTAGCCCTACAGTGCACCACCAGCTCCTATCAGTGCACCGCCGCTCCAGAGTTTTTTGGGTGGTCATTCAGGTCGCCAGGATCAGACTCAATTTCCTCAGCCGCAGCACTCAGGTGGGTGCTATGAGTGTGGTAAGTATGGTCGTATTAGGAGGGCTTGTCCTAGGTTGGTGGGTACTCAGTTGCAGCAGTAGGGTTCCCGTGCTATGGTTCCGGCACCAGGTATTCCACAGGCCGCCCAACCAGCTAGAGATGGGGGTAGAGGTGCTAGAGGTGGAGGTAGAGGTCCTAGAGGTGGAGCTTAGACCGCTAGAGGTGGAAGCCACCCAGCAGTAGGCCGTCCCAGGGATGTAGTTCAGGGTGGTAGGGCCCAGCCCTGATGTTATCCTCTTCCAGCCAGGCCCGAGGCTGAGGCTTCAGATGCAGTTATTACATGTACTATTCTGGTTTGTGATAGAGATGCTTCAGTGTTATTTGATCCAGGGTCTACATACTCGTATGTGTCATCTTATTTGTACTGTATCTGGCTATGCCAAGTGACTCTTTGAGTGATCCTGTTTATGTGTCTACACCGGTGGGTGATTCTATTGTGGTAGATCGAGTCCATTGCTCTTGTGTAGTTGTGATTGGGGGTCTTGAGACTCGAGTAGATTTGTTGGTTCTGGACATGGTCGATTTCGATGTTATATTGGGGATGGACTGGTTATCACCTTATCACGCTATCTTGGACTGTTATGCCAAGACTGTGACCTTAGCTTTACCGGGTTTGCCTCGTTTTGAGTTGAGAGGGACTCCTGGTCATTCCATCCGTAGTTTTATCTTATATGAAGGCTCGGCGTATGGTCGAGGAGGGGTGTTTGGCCTATTTGGCTTATGTTCGCGATTATAGTGCTGAGATCCCTTCCATTGATTATGTGCCCGTTGCTCGGTAGTTCCCTGAGGTATTTCCTTCAGACCTGTCGGGTATGCCACCCGACAGGGATGTTGACTTTTGCATTGATTTTGCTACGGGCACTCATCCTATTTCTATCCCGCCGTATCGTATGGCCCCGCCTGAATTGAACAAGTTAAAGGAGCAATTGCAAGACTTGCTTGAGAAGGGTTTCATTAGACCCAGTGTTTCGCTTTGGGGTGTGCTGGTGTTGTTTGTTAAGAAGAATGATGGGTCAACGAGAATGTGTATTGATTACCGACAATTGAACAAAGTTACGATCAAAAATAAGTATCCGCTGCCAAGGATTGATGAATTGTTCGATCAGTTTTAGGGTGCCAAGGTATTTTCAAATATTGACTTGAGATCTGGCTATCATCAGTTGAGGATTAGGGCATCCGATGTCCCTAAGACAGCTTTCTGCACTCGGTACGGGCATTATGAGTTCTTGGTCATATCATTTGGGTTGACCAATGCCCCAGCAGCTTTTATGGATTTGATGAACCGAGTGTTCGGGCCTTATCTGGATTCGTTCGTGATAGTCTTCATTAATGATATTTTGATATATTCCCGCAATCGGGAGGAGCACGAGCAGCATCTCAGAGTGGTTCTTCAGACTTTGAGGGATAGTCAATTATATGCTAAGTTCTCGAAGTGTGAGTTCTGTTTCAGTTCAGTTGCATTTCTGGGTCACGTTGTATCAGCAGAGGGTATTCACGTTGATCCGAAGAAGATTGAGGCAGTCAAGAACTGGCCTAGGCCAGCATCAGCTACAGAAATTCGGAGTTTCTTGGGATTAGCAGGCTACTATCGTCGGTTCGTGGATGGGTTTTCATCTATTGCAGCCCCGATGATCAGGTTGACACAGAAGGGTGCCCAGTCAGATGGTCAGATGAGTGTGAGGCGAGCTTTCAGAAGCTCAAGACAGTTCTGACTACGGCATCGGTGTTTGTTTTGCCCACTGGTTCAGGGTCTTATATAGTATATTGTGATGCATCTCATATTGGACATGGTGCAGTGTTGATGTAGGATGGAAAGGTCATTGCCTATGCTTCACGGCAATTGAAGATTCATGAGAAGAACTATCCGGTTCATGATAGAGTTGGCAGCCATTGTTCACGCATTGATGATTTGGAGACATTATCTGTATGGCATGGCATGTGAGGTGTTCACGGATCACAAGAGTCTTCAGTATTTGTTCAAGCATAAGGAGATGAAATTGAGGCAGAGGAGGTGGTTGCAGTTGTTGAAAGACTATGATATCACCATCTTATATCATCTGGGAAAGGCCAACGTAGTGGCCGATGCTTTGAGTAGGAAGTCAGCCAGTATGGGCAGTCTCGCTTATATTCCGGTCGGTGAGAGGCCGCTTGCTTTGGATGTTCATGCCTTGGCCAATCAGTTCGTGAGGTTGGATGTTTCTGAGCCCTGTCGTATGTTAGCTTGCACAGTCGCTCGTTCTTCATTATTGGAGCGAATCCGAGATCGGCAGTATGATGATTCCCACTTGTGTGTCCTCAGAGACATGGTGCAGCACGGAGGTGCCAAGCAGGTTACCTTAGGTGATGATGGAGTTTTGAGATTGCAGGGTCGAGTTTGCGTGCCTAATGTGGACGGACTCCGAGAGTTGATTTTAGAGGAGGCCCAGAGCTCCAGGTACTCTATTCATCTGGGCGCCGCGAATATGTATCAGGATTTGCGGAAGCATTATTGGTGGCAGAGAATAAAGAAGGATATTGTTGCATATGTGGCTCGGTGTTTGAATTGTCAGCAGGTTAAGTACGAGCATCAGAGGCCCGGTAGTTCATTTCAGAGGATTGAGATTCCCGAGTGGAAGTGAGAGCGGATCATTATGGATTTCGTTGTTGGACTTCCGGAGATTCGGAAGAAGTTCGATGCAGTATGGGTCATTGTTGATAGGCTGACCAAGTCAGTGTATTTCATTCCTGTGGCAGTCTCCTATTCTTCTGAGAGGTTAGCTCAGATCTATATCCGAGAGATTGTTCGCCTTCATGGTGTGCCTGTGTTTATCATTTCAGACCGAGGTACGCAGTTTACCTCGCGCTTCTGCAGAGCAGTTCAGCGAGAGTTTGGCACACGGGATGAGTTGAGCACAGCATTTTAGAGGATATGCTCCGAGCTTGTGTCATTGACTTTGGAGGCTTATGGGATCAGTTTTTTCCTTTAGCGGAGTTTTCCTACAACAATAACTACCAATCGAGTATCCAGATGGCTCCTTATGAGGCTTTATATGGTAGGCGGTGTCGGTCTCCGGTTGGATGGTTTGAGCTGGGAGAGGCTCGGTTGTTGGGTACCGATCTGGTTCAGGATGCCTTGGAAAAGGTCAGGATCATTCAAGATAGGCTTCGTACAGCTCAGTCCACGGTGAGCGGGTATTGCTTCGAGTGTCACCTATGAAGGGCGTGATGAGATTTGGGAAGAAGGGCAAGCTTAGCCCTAGGTTCATTGGTCCGTTTGAGATTCTTGATCGAGTGGGAGAGGTGTCTTATAGACTTGATTGCCGCCGAGCTTATCAGCCGTGCATCCAGTGTTTCATGTGGCCATGCTTCGGAAGTATCACGGCGATCCATCCCACATGTTAGATTTCAGCACTGTCCACTTGGATAAGGACTTGACTTATGAGGAGGAGCCGGTGGCTATTCTAGACCGGCAGGTTCGTCAGTTGAGGTCGAAGAGTTTTCCTTCTGTTCGTGTTCAGTGGAGTGGTCAGCCCCCTGAGGCATCGACCTGGGAGTCCGAGTCCGATATGCAGAGCCATTATCCCCATCTCTTTCCCTGACTCATGTACTTCCTTCTTATATCCGTTCGAGGATGAACGGTTGTTTTAGACGTGGAGAATGTGATGAACTGAAAGTTCATCACTTGCTTTTAAATTAAATTCTATGTTTCCGCGGCCTTGAAAACCTCATTTAGCATCACCTCAATTTGCGTGCGCAGTTCGGGCGCGAAGTCGGAAAGCTTAAATGTGAAAATCTGTGAAAAATGATAATTATTGATTATAAAATGAAATAATTTGACTTCGACCAAAATCCCGTCTAAGTCAAGTTTTCCAAGTTGCAGATGTCGCAAATGCGACTCGGGCTTCGCAAATGTGAATCCCACAAATGCGAGAAAACCATCACATTTGCGATGATTCCCACAGTCCTGCCTTCTTCGCAAAGGCGAAGAAAAGTTTGCAAATGCGAACTAAGCTGGTCGCCAATGCGATCAGATGATTGCAATTGCAAAGGTTGCCTCCCCCTGTCCCCATCGCAAATTCGAAGAAATGGTCGCGTTTGCGAACATGAGCTGGCCCAGCTTCTCTTTGCATTTGAAATAAGAAGCTCACAAATGCGAACTCTTCAGAGATTACAAATGCGATGATTGACCTCACATTTGCGAGGTCTGAGGCCTGCAACAAAAACTAACAGTGTTCTAATTCCTATTTCACTTCGTACCCTATGCGAAACTCACTCGAGCCCTCGGGCTCCAAACCAAACATGCACACAAGTCTTAAAACTTCATACGAACTTGCCCGCGTGATCAAATCGTAGTAATAACACCTAGAAATACGAATTTATCACCAAATCACACGAATTTTGCAAGAACACTTCAAAATTCCTATTTTCACAACCGGATGCCCGAATCACGTCAAAATAACTCTATTTTTTACCAAATTTCACAAACATGACTTAAATAGTATATTGAACCTGTACTAGGCTTCGGAACCAAAATACGAACCCCATACCAACAAGATTAAACATTAATAATTTCTTAAAAACCATTAAATTTTTAGACTTATAATTTTTAACAAAAATTCATAACTCGGGTCAGGGACCTCCAAATCCGATTCCGGGTATATGCCCAGGTCACATATTTCGATACCGACCCAATGTCAAATCAAGTCTGGGTCTGTTTACCCAAAACATTGACCGAAGTCAACTAAATCAACTTTTAAAAGAAAAATTTATTACTTTCATCAACTTTCAACATAGAAGTTTTCTGGAATCACGCCCGGACTATGCACGCAAATTGAGGAGGGCTAAAATGAGGTTTTTAAGACCTCAGAACACATAATTTAGTTTAAATCATAAGATGACCCTTTGGGTCATCACATTCTCCACCTCTAAAACAACCGTTCATCCTCGAATGGTCATAGAAAAGCACCTGAGCTGGGAAAAAGGTGGGGATATATACTACGCATATCGGCATCGGACTTCCCGGTAGCTGCCTGAAAAGACTAACCTCTCCACTGCACTCAAACTAAGGGATAACTCTTCGATCTCAACTAACGAAACTGCAGATCTAGAATGGCTAGTGGCTCCTCCTCTTAGGTCAAATCCTTGTCCAACTGGACAGTGCTGAAGTCTAACACGTGAGATAGATCGCCCTGATAATTCTGAAGCATGGACACATGGAATACTGGATGGACCACGGATAAACAGGGTGGCAACGCAAGTCTGTAAGCCACCTCTCCCACTCGATCAAGAATCTCAAAAGGCCCCATGTACCTAGGTCTCAACTTTTCCTTCTTTCCAAACCTCATTACACCCTTCATGGGTGACAAACGAAGCAACACTCGCTCTCCGATCATGAATGCAACATCACGGACCTTAGGTCGGCATAACTCTTCTGCCTAGACTGAGCTGCGCGAAGTCTATCCTGAATGATCTTTACCGTATCCAAGGCATCCTGTACCAAATCTATACCTAATAATCGAGCCTCCTATAGCTCAAACCATCTAAAAGGCGACCACACTTTCTACCACATAATGCCTCATAGATGGCTATCCGAATGCTCGACTTGTAGTTCTTGTTGTAGGTAAACTCCGCTAACGGCAAGAACTGGTCGCAAGAACCTCTCGAGTCAATGACACAAGCACGGAGCATATCCTTTAGGATATGAATAATACGCTCGGACTGTCCGTCCATCTGAGGATGTGCTCAACTAAACCCGCATGCCCAACTCACATTGTACTGCCCTCCGGAAATGCAAAGTGAACTGCGTACCTCGATCCTAAATGATAGACACGGGCATACCATGAAGGAGGACGTTCTCATGGATATATATCTCTGCCAACCGCTCTAAAGAAAAAGGAAACTACCACATGAATGAAATGTGCCGACTTAGTCAGTCTATCCACAATAACCCATACTACATCGAACTTCCTCTGAGTCCGTAGGAGTCCAATAACGAAATCCATAGTGATACACTGCCATTTCCACTCATGAATCTATATCTTCTGAAGCAAACCACTAGGTTTCTGATGCTCGTACTTTACTTGCTGACAATTTAGGCACCAAGCTACATATGTAACTATATCCTTCTTCATCCTCATCTACCAATAATGCTGCCGCAAGTCCTGATATATCTTGGCGACGCCAGGACGAATAGAATACCGGGAATTATGGGCCTTATCTAGAATCAAATCACGAAGCCCATCCACACGAGGCACAAAAACCTGACACTACATCCTCAAAACTCTATCATCTTTAACTGTAACCTTCTCGGCATCCCCGTGCCGCACTGAGGACAAGCAAATGAGGGTCATCATACTGCCGCTCCCTGATGTGCTCAAACAACAAAGAACGAGAAACTATACAAGATAGAACACGACTGGGCTCAGAAACATCCAACCTCACGAACTGATTGGCCAAAGCCTGAACATCTAATGCAAGCGGTCTCTCACCGACTAGAATGTACGCGAGGCTTCCAATAATAGCTGACTTCCTACTCAAAGCATCGGCCACCACATTGGCCTTCTTGGGATGATACAAGAACCATCTTCTCTGCCTCAAATTGAGCTTTTCTGCTTGAACAAGTACTTCAAACTCCGATGATCTATGAATACCTCACATGGCACACCGTAAAGATAGTGCCTCCAAATCTTCAGCGCGAAAACAATGGCTGCCAACTCTAAGTCATGAACAGGGTAGTTCTTCTCGTGAACCTTCAACTATCGTGAAGCATGTGCAATTACCATGCCACCCTACGTCAATACCGCACTAAGTCCAATACAAGATGTGTCACAATATACCGTATAAGGACTTGAACCTGTGGGCAATACAAACACCGGTGCCATAGTCAAAGCAGTCTTGAGCTTCTCAAAGCTCGCCTCACACTCGTGCGACCATCTAAACAGGGCACCCTTCTGGGTCAACCTGGTCATCGGGGCTGCTATAGATGAGAACCCATCCACAAACCGAAGGTAATAACCCACCAATCCCAAGAAACTCCGGATCTCTATAGATGATGTGGGTCTAGGCTAGTCCTTGACTACCTCAATCTTCTTAGGATCCACCGGAATACCCTCTGCTGATACAATGCGACCCAGGGAAGCCACTAAACTCAACCAAAACTCGAATTTTGAAAACTTAGCATCTAACTAGCTATCTCTCAGGGTCTGAAGGTCGATCCAAAGTTGCTGCTCAGGCTCCTCTCGACTGCGGGAATAGATCAAGATATCATCAATAAAAACAATCACAAAGGATTCCAGATAGGGCTTGAACACATGGTTCATCAAATCCATAAATGATGCTCGAGCATTTGTCAACCCAAATGACATCATTAGAAACTCATAATGCCCATACCGAGTCCGAAAAGCTGTCTTAGGGACATCAGATGCCCTAATCCTCAACTGATGGTAGCTAGACCTCAAATGAATCTTTTAAAATACCTTGGCACCCTGAAGCAGATCAAATAAGTCATCAATCCTTGGGAATGGATATTTGTTCTTGATGGTGACTTTTTTCAACTGACGATAATCTATGCACATCCTCATCGATCCATCCTTCTTTTTCATAAACAATACGAGCGCACCTCAGGGCGAGACACTAGGTCTAATGAAGCCCTTATCAAGCAAGTCTCGCAACTTCTCCTTCAATTTTTTCAATTCTGGAGGGGCCATACGGAGTGGCAGAATAAAAATGGGCTGAGTGCCCGGAGCAAAATCAATACAGAAAACAATATCCTTGTCTGGTGGCATCCCCGGTATATCTGTAGGAAACACTCTGGAAACTCACGAACGACCGGTACTGAATCCATAGAATAAACCTACGGACTAGAATTGCGGACATAAGCCAAATAAGCTAGACACCTTTCTCGACCATATGCCGAGCCTTCACATAAGAGATAACCCTGCTGGTAGAATGGCCTAGAGTCCCTCTCCACTCCAATCGAGGAAACCGCGCCAAGGGTAAGGACAATGTCTTGGCGTGACAGTCCAATATAGCATGATAAGGTGATAGCCAATCCATCCCCAAAATAATATCAAAATCACCATATCGAGAAGTAGGAGATCTACACGAGTCTCAAGACTCCCAACAGTAACCACACACGAATAATAAATGCGTTGTACAACGATAGCATCTCCCCAAGGGTGGACACATATACAGGGGTACTCAAAGAATCACGTGGCACAACTAAATATGAAGCAAAATAAGATGACACATACGAATGAGTAGAACCCCGATCAAATAGCACTGAGGCACCTCTACTGCAAACTGAAATCGTACCTATGATAACCGCGTAAAATGACTCAACCTCAGGCCTGGCTGGAAAAGCATAGCATCGGGTCTGGGCACCCCCACTCAGAATTATATCTCGAGGACGGGCCATGTCTGGATGGCCTCCACCTCTACCAGCCTCACCTCCACCTCTAATGCCCCAACCTCCACCTCTAGTTGTTTGACCCCTACCTCTAGCTGGCTGAGCGGGTGGTGAACCACCTGGTGCCGGAACCATGGCACGAGAACCCTGATATTGAGAATTGCTCAATGCTCAAGGACAATACATGGGAAAGTGCCTCGGATCACCGCAATTATAACAAGACTTCGGCTGTTGAGACTGCTGATGCTGAAATTGACCCTGGCAGCCTGAGTAAACACCCTGAAAACTCTAGAGAGGAGGCGCACTAATAGGAGCTGGTGGTGCACTGTAGGCCACCTGAAGCACCGTGAGAAGCATGTAGTGCTGAATGAAACGCCCTTGGAGGATGGCCTCTACCAAAAGTACCCCTAGCTCCAGACGAGGCACCACCGAATCCACCCGAATCACGAGGTCTCTTGTTAGTTCCCTGACCACTCCCTTGAGCTAGAACCATCTCAACTCGCCTGGCAACATTGGCTGCGTTCTGGAAATAAATCTCACTCCTAGTCTCCTTAGTCATATGCAATCTGATAGGCTGAGAAAGTCCCTCAACAAACCTCCTCACCCTCTCTCTCTCTCGGTGGGAAGTATAAGAAGAGCATGACGGGCCTGAGTGATGGTCATATTGCCTTGCTGAAGACACGAACTGTCTACGATATTCCTCTCTCGGTGTAATAGGAAGGAACTTCTCAAGAAATATCTAAGAGGATTGGTCCCAAGTCAAAGCAGGCGACCCAGCTTGTCTAGTCAATAAGAAGTCTTTCCACTATCACTTAACGGGCCCTATCATCTGAAACACAGCAAACTCGACCCCGTTGGTCTCCACTATCCCCATGTTCAGCAGCACCTCATGGCAGCTGTCAAGATAATCTCGTGGGTCCTCAGAACCTGCCCCACTGTAATGAATTGGAAAGAGCTTGGTGAACTTGTCCAACCTTAGTAAGCTCTTAGAGGACATAGCTAATTTACCAGTGGCCTGTGCCGCAAAAACTAGCTAAACTACTCCAACTGGCTGAGCTGCTGGAGTCTGAAACTGAGGAGCCATCTGCCCCGGAGTGGGGGTACTGGGAGTCTGTGCTCCTCTCCCAGCCTGAGAGACGGTTGGTGCTACAGGGAATGTTCTAGTCTGTGCCATACTCTCCATGAGGCCCAGTAAACGGACCAAATCATCCCGAAGTACCGGGATGGCGATGAACCCCTCTAGGACCTGAGTTGGTCCTGCTAGAACACTTTGGGTTGGAGCCTTCTCATCAAACTCTACCTGAGACTCTGCTGCTGGTGTTGTTGCTTGAGCTCTAGGCTGAGCTCTGCCCCTGCCTCAGCCTCTAGCACGGCCTAGGCCTCAAGCTCTGCCCTCTTAGGAGCTGCCACTAGGGCTCTGGCTGTTGCTCAGCTGAAGAAGCAATACATGTTCTCTCCATCTGCGATAGAACAAGAGTAGAAGAGTTCGATCAGTATTGAGAGAACAAAATTTTGCACAACAGAGAAGAATAGAAATGAACTTGTTCCTAAACTCTATAGCCTCTGGGAGATAAGCACAGACGTCTCTGTACCAATCCCTAGACTCTACTAAGCCTCTTCGTGAATTGTGAGACCTAGGCAACCTAGTGCTTTGATACTAACTTGTCACGACCCAAATTTCCCACCGTCGGGACCGTGATGGCGCCTAACCTTTCAGTTGCTAGGCAAGCCAACAATTAGGGATCAATACGCTAACTCTTAAACAATTCGATAAATAACAACAATTAAACCATAACATATAAGAGAAGTGCGGAATTCTGAAATAACCCAATTAATACTTATACACAACTACCCAGAACCTGGTATCACAATCCACGAACTACTAAGATTTAACTACAAGGTGTCTGAAGGAAATACAACTATTTTTGATATAAATGAAATAATAAAGGAAATGCATAGAAGGGGACGCCAGGGCCTGCAGACGCCAACAGGACTACCTTGGGTCTCCAACAGATCAAGACAACAGCTAGTCTCAAGGTCAACTCGGTCCGGTACCAAAATCTGCACGGAAAGTGTGGAGTGCAGTATCAGTACAACCGACCCCATGTACTGGTAAGTGCCGAGTCTAACCCAGGTAAATTGGTGACGAGGCTAGAACAACACAACAACATAAACTTGTGCAGTTAAACAATATACGAGCAATAACAACTAATAGAAGCTAAACAGATAACAACGTGAGGGGGAAAAGTAAAGAGACACTGCGAACAACATGCTTTGAACCAAAGGAAATATTAAACGCAGCAAAGACAAGTGCACGGCATCACCCTTCGTGCTTTTACTCTCATCCTCACCATAATAAATGAAAGAAACGATGATAATGAATATAGAATGGCACGAAATCACCCTTCGTGCTTTACACTCTTCCTCACGTGATAATGAATATGAAATGGCACGACATCACCCTTCGTGCTTTACTCTCTTCCTCACATGTTAATGAAAATAAAACGGCACAGCATCACACTTTGTGTTTTACACTCTTCCTCACCAAAACAAAGAACAGTAGCAACAGAGAGATGGAATTATCAATAACAAGTCTCACTTCAACATTCAGTTCCCCAACGTCAACCTCAGCTTTGATTCAATACTTAGTCAATTTCAAATTCCGTAAAACATGATAAGAGTTGCTAAACATAAAGAATGACAAGTCTAGACATGAACAATATGAATAAAGAATACAACATCACATGAACAAGACTCACCCGCATGCTATGACTCAACAACAATGCATAGTCCTCGTCACCTCACCTAAACGTGGTACTCAACGACCAAACACGTAGAAAATAGGCAACAATACCTAATCCCTCAAGCCAATGTTAGAAACAACACTTACCTCGCTCCAACAGCCAAGCTCAAAGCTCAATCACCACTTTAACCTTTTCGCAAGCCTCCGGACCAATAGAATCTAGAAAATTACCAACCAAACAATTCAATTTAAGCATTCGCGTGGGCTTTGTTCCTTTTGCATGTATTGATGATATGATTCTGATTTTGGATAGATTCGGGGTGATTCGAGGCCGAGTCGAGCGGCAAGGGCATGGCGGTGTAGATTTTTGTCCTGTTTGAGGTAAGTAATGATTGTAAATCTTGTCCTGAGGGTATGAAACCCCGGATTTCACATCGTTTCAGTACTTTGAGGTGACACACACACTAGATGACGAGCGTTGGGGCGTGCACCATTAGGGATTGTGACTTGGTCTGTCTCGTACGACTATTAAGTCGTGTATTTGATTGAAAACTATTCGATACTATTGTGTTTTGGAAAGTATTACTATGTTTTGGGCTGAATGCCATATTTGGGCCTCGTGCCAACTCTTTGGACCCGTAGGGGCTTTTTACTACTATTTCTGAATGTTTTGACTTAATATTTGTACTCAGTCATGTTGTGTTTTAATGATTTCATAACTCAGCCTTACTTACCGAGTTTTGATACTATAAATGATATTTTGGGCAAAGCATCCTGTTTTACTGTTAGCCCGAGTGGCGTGAGAGGTTTCTGATTGAGTGAGGCCGAGGGCTTGTTGTGAGGATATTATGGGATCGGGTTGCACGCCGCAGCAAGTTGTTACTGATTCATGATATTATGACGCCGAAGGCCTGATTGATTTATGCCACGAGGTGGCTTGCTGTTTTGAGGCCGAGGGCCTGATTGATTTATGCCACGAGATGGCTTGTTATAGCGCTTGGGATGTAGGAGCCCCTCCAGGAGTCTGCAAACCCCCCAGTGAGCGCAGGTTTAGCGCTTGGGCTGTAGGAGCCCCTACAGAGTCTGAACACCCCCAGTGAGCGTGGGTACCCTTACTGAGTGATATGATGTTGCCCGAGGGGTGTGAGCACGTGATTTTTGCCTCGCGTGAATTACTCCTACAAAATTCTTAGATTTAGGATCTTTCTTTCAATTATTTGATTTTTAGGATTAACTGCATAATTTTCGTGTTTGTTTGCATTTTTGTGTGCATTTTTAATTTATATAATTCATGAAAAAAAATACAAAAAATATGTGTTTAGGACTTGATTTTACATATTTTTAGATTAATTAGTAATTAGGATTTTACAAAAATACAAAAATAAAAAAAATTGATTTATTTTGCTTTGTTTAATTTTTAGCTTTGAATTTTGTTAGTTTCCTTTAGATTGGTATTTAATTAATGGTGTTGAATATTAATTATAGCTTAATATAATTAGGTAGGTTAATTTAATTTTTTAGGTTTAATTGTAGTTTCGTTTTAATTTTTGAAAAGGAAAAAAAAATTAAAAAGAATTTGAGCCTTTAAATAAAAATGCTCAAGATTGGGCCAGTCTTTGATTTTAATGCCCAGCCCAAGCCAAAAACCCCAAAAAACCTGTCCAGTAAGCCATTTGACCCTGCCCAAACCCATTTCAATACCCGGTCTAGTTACCCCATACCCAAAATGACGTCGTATTATTGAGAATTAATCCCAGCTATCGAGGTTTGATGATCAAACGGCTGGGAAGCTGGGTCTCATTAATATAAGAATGTCTTAGCGACCCCCCCCCACCCCTCGTCTCTCTCACCTCACCAGCGAACCCTAGAGACACCCTCTCCGTCTCCGCGGTCTGCCGCCGCCGGAAATCGCCTACGGCGGCGGCGAGTCTCCAGTGGCACCCAAACTCACACCAAAGCTCCCTCTTCCCTCCCTCATCACGAATCCCCCATCATCTTCCCTCAAATTCCACCGGAGCCCCTCGAATTTTCAAAACCCTAGCGCCGCCATAGTTCCTCCGGTGGCGGCGCCGCCTCCATTTAACCCTAAATCCCATCCATGCAGCCACTACCCATCCCTTAACCCCAATATATCCCTATTTCCCCATAAATCCTCATTAAACTAATTCCTCTTTGAATCTGAAATCAAAGAAGAAACAGACCTGTCAAGATTTCAAATGTTAGGCTCTAAAACGGGTATTGACCCTTTGTTCTCGTCGAGAACATACGGCTAATGCCTGTTTCGAGTCAAACCAGGGTTGGATAGTTTTCTAGCGGTTTTGGAGGTATTCCTCTTGTTCTTATTTCTTCTCATGTTTCTTCCTTCGTTTCTTTTCTTTCTTTTTCTTTTCGTTTGTTTTTGTTCTGATTGCTCAGTAGTTAGTCTAATCTCGCATATCTGTTGTTCTTGAAATTAATCGAAATATTGAAATCATTTCTTTTGTTTTGCATAATCTAAATGTTCAGAATTGTTAAGCAATCCGTCTAGGTGTCTTGGATGAATTGGTTGCTTAGTTTATAATTGTTGCTAGAGTAATTAAGTTACTTTTGTGAATCAGTTGAGTCCTTTGGGCTCAATTTCTTTCCTCCCTTGTTTTCATTTCTACTTTTTGGCCCAGGCAACCTCATTCATCTGAGCTTCAATGCTCAGTGATTAATGCCTTAAGATTTGTGAATTGGGCTATAGTGTTTGAACCCATAATTGAAACAAGGCCCTCTTTTGAATTTAACCCATACCCGTTTGACCCAGGTTGGTCTTCAGTGTAAAAACAGGGTCACCATGAGGGTAATTTGGGTAGTTTAAGTTAGGGAATCTTGCAGTAACAGAATAAGAAGCCCCTAGAAGCTTCTAGTGTGGGGCTTTAATTTCAATTTCTGATTTTGGGTAGCATAACTTGGGTAGCAAGTGAAAAAGTGAGGGACTAATTGGCAAAAAATGAAATTAACGGGGGAGGGTTAAAGTGCAAAATAAAATCTGCAGAGATGCCCTACTTACTTGACCCTATAAAAGGCATTACTTCCCTTGACCCTTTAGAAGTCAGATTTTAGAGCCAAAAGATTTTGAGAGCCTACAGAATTTAGAGAGCTAAAAGAGCTGGAAAAATTTAAAATACAGAGAAAAAGAGCTGAGAATTCCTAAAAATTAAAAAAAAAAGTGCTGTAAACTCTGCACAAACACTGTTTCATTAAAGTTTTCCTAAGATTCTTGAGGTTTTCATGGCTGAAACAACTCCTGAATATTCAAAGGTTAAAATGACTTGAATCTGTGTGGTATTCAAGTGTTTTGGGTCCTTTTGTTTGGGATTTTAATTGCTGAATTTCGATCAACACTTCTGCGGGTTTGAAATTGCTTCAAAGATAGCCACTCCCTATTTAGTCCTGGGTTAATACTGTGCTGTGTTACTGCTGCTGGTCCTTGACTATTTTGCTGTACTTTCCTCTCATTTTCAGGTATTTCTTCATACCATTTGCTAACAAATGAAGTGCTACAAGTTGGAACCAGACGTAATTTGTACACAGAGTTGGATATTCAAGTTGGAATTTGAATAGAAACCATGTTTAGTTGTTAAAATTCTATTAGCTCCTGATGTTTACACCTTTATTTTCCTGTTATGAAATAATTCCTTATTCTTCTGTTGAATGTGTTAAGTTGTCCAGCCATGCTCAATGACTTGAATTTGTTTTAACCATCTAGAAAGAGTGCTGGACTTTTGGTTATGTAATGATAAATGAATGCTCCTGTGTGCAGGGATTGTTAAACATGTATGCAGGATGTTTGAGTAGGTCTGTTGCTCTTGTAGCTCGAAATTAGAGTTTGTTGTGATAGAATATCGTCCCTGTTTGTGATTTTGATGGGTATCATTATGCTTGGTTAAGAATTGGCTCTTGAAATAGTTTAAATGGACTTGAATTTGTTTAAGTATAACAATTCAGGCTGATGGGACGGTTAAATGTGTTGCTTCAGAATCATGTTTAAGTCTAAAAACAACAAGTAGCATTGATAGTTTAATTGTTTAGGTTGACATCTCTATAAAGTCTTCTTGATTTCAGCTGTAACCAATCGATGCCTCCATATAATCTATGTCTTAGTTTAGTTTAAAAGGGGATTACTATTGATTGGCATATGGGACTCACATTCATGTCCCAACTCGTTTTCCTTCTTCAGTAATGGTTTTTTGGTTCAAAGCTAAGGCATATGTGTTACTTTATTGAGCCATGTGTTTAATTATAAAGGATTTTGTTGTCATATGGGTTGGATCTAGGACCCACTTGATGCTAGATCCAAGCATGCCTCGTTCGAATTGGGCCTGTTTCAATGTCACGACCCCAACCCCGGTCGTGATGGCGCCCAACACACTGCTAGGCAAGCCCGACCAATTTAATAACCTTAACCATTTTTATCCAGTTCATGAATTAATTAACACAGATAAAATACTAAGCCATAATACTGAAATTCTGAAATAGAGTTAAAACATGCGGAAATCCCAAATATTAATACTTCTACACAGCCCGAAGAATCCGGTGTCACAAGTCTGAGCCTCTAATACATGGGTATCAACCTACTACATATCATTCTCTAGAAAATACGGAAATAAAGCAATAAGATAGAAGGGAGATCAGGACTGCGGACGTCATGCAGCTACCTTGATACTCCCGGAAATGCTACTCGGCAGAGAAGTCCTCACTCAGCCTCAGATGTACCTGGATCTGCATGCAAGGTGCAGGGAGTAATGTGAGTACTCCGACCCAGTGAGTAATAAACATAAATAAAGGCTGAGAATAAGAAATCCTGAATAGGCACAAAGTAATTCTATAAATACAGCAATTTAAACCAAGTAGTATAAAGTCAGTAAACCAATAAAACAATTATGGAAATACTGCAACAGATAAGCAGTAAATGACAGTCAATTATGAAATGCAACACATACTCCGGTACTCTCTAGTACCCGCTGCGGCGTGCAGCCCGCTCCATTTATTTATCGTTGACGGCGCTCACTGGGGGTGTGCGGACTCCGGGAGAGCCCCCTTACGGCCCAAGCGCAATAATAAGCCATCTCGTGGCATCAACTAGGCTCTCGGCCTCATATCAATATCAATACAATACCGCTACAGCGCGTAGCCCGAACCCATACTCAGTCCAAAATCACATAAGCCCCTCGGGCACAATAATATAAAATATTCAGCCCAAACTTCATTAAAAAATATTATTTAAGTTTCAAGTTTGAGGAAAAGTGGCTGAGTTTGCAAATGTGATGACCCCAGTTCACCCTCCATGAACATGTCGTGATGGCACCTAGTTCCTACAACTAGTTAAGCCTAACAATGTGGAATAACAAATTAACATTTGCGGTATAATAAATTAAAACTGAACATACGGAGATAACAACTGTATATAAGGCCACTCGGCCTATACAACTCAAAATATGCGGAAGTCTACAACTAAGTCCCAAAACCCGGAAACTCACGAGAAACACAGGCTAATATAATGTAGTAAACTGCTCTACACCAGAATGTCTAAACAACATGAAAGGAAAGAAAAGGAACTATTTGCTAAAGCTGGAATAGAGTAGAGACTCCTGGTCTGCGAACGTAGCAGATATACCTCAAGTCTCAGCTAGGACTCTCCACCACGAGGATGATACGTCTGGGAGGAAGTACCTGGATCTGCACATGAAAAACATGCGCAGGAAGGGCATGAGTACACCACAGCGGTACTCAGTAAGTGCCAAGCCTAACCTCGGTTGGGTAGTGACGAGGAAGGTCAGGGCCCTACTGAGGTAACATAATAAATAATGAGATATCAGAAATAGTTTAAATAAAGTCTACAGCGAGAATCTAAACCAGGCAAATAAGGAAGAACAGTAATAGAAAGCAAGGGTAACAATACACGGAAAACTGCCCTCACAAGGAATAGTAGCCGGGGGATCTCTTGGTATGCCGAGGATCTCCTGGTATCCTCATCATCAACACTGGGGATCTCTCGGTATCCCGAGGATCTCTTAGTATCCTCAATAAGTAAGTCGGAGATCTCTTGGTATCCCGAGGATCTCTTGGTACCCTCAATAAGTAAACTGGGGATCTCTTGGTATACCAGTATCTATATAGAAACACATGTGCCAGGGATCTCTTGGTATCCCGCACCCTCAGTCCAGAATATCTCAAGTACAGGGGGATCTCCCGGAAAAGTGGTATCGGGCACAATAATATAAATTATTCAGCCTAAACTTCAATAAAAAATATTATTTAAGTTTCAAGTTTGAGGAAAAGTGGCTGAGTTTGCAAAACAGTATTAAATACTAGGACTGAGTTCAATTATATGTAAAAATGATGAGAAACCAGTAATAGCAATCCCTGAAGGATTCAATCAATTGGCACGAAGCCCAAATATGACAACCAGCTCAAATCGTAATGATACAGGTGATATTCAGTCAAATACACAGTTAATTCCTCTATCGGTATGGACCAAGTCACAATCTCCAACGGTGCTCTACCCCACGCTCGCTACACGGCGTGCAAGTCACCTCAATATAGCACTACGATGTGCATAACCGGGGTTTCAAACCCTCAGGACATCATTTACATCTATTACTCACCTCAAGCCGGCAAAAATCCTAGCTCGCTATGCCCTTGCCTCTCAAATCGACCTCCTCGCGCGTCGAATCTGACCAAAACCACAATGAATACGTCACAATATGCCAACGGAACAATAACCAATCGGAAAAAATTGAAAAATAGCAAAAATCTCGAAATTAGCAAAACCCGAGCCCCGAGCCCACTTCTCAAAAATCAAAAATAATTAACATCAACGGATTCCTTATCTCGCCACGAATCTATACATATAAAGATTACCAAAATCGGAGTCCAATTGACCCCTCAAATCCCCATTTTAACTCTCTTAAGTTTCAAGCCCTAATCCACCATTTTTACCCATTATTTTCTTGAGTTCTAAGCTCTAATCCATGTAATAACACCATGAAATCGTGTTCTGAGTTCAAGGATCCATACCTTTTCGAAACCCCTTGAAATCCCTCTTCAAAATCGCTCCCAATTCTCCAAGTCCGAGTTAAAAATATGAAACCCCTTCAAAATTCGCGAAGATGAAATTAAATAGCACTGCCCAGTCATGTTTGAGGAGTTGCTAGCAAAGGGGTTCATCACACCAAGTGTATCAACTTGGGTTGCACTAGTGTTATTTGTGAAGAAGAAAGATAGGACTATGGAAATGTGCATTGATTACCGCCAGTTGAACAAAGTTACCATTAAGAAAAGTACCTGATGACGAGTATTGACAATTTGTTTGACCAGTTGCAGGGTGTTAGGGTCTTCTCTAAGATCGACTTGAGATCGGGGTATCATGGGTTGAAGATTCGGGACTCGGATGTTCCGAAGGCTGCTTTCCGTACTAGATATGGCCATTGTGAGTTTCTAGTGATGTCCTTCGGCTTGACTAACGCCCCAGCAATGTTTATGGATTTGATGAACAGGGTGTTCAGGCCATACATTGATTCGTTTGTCATTGTCTTCATTGATGACATTTTGATCTACTCGCGTAGCATGGAGGAGCATGAGCAGTATTTGAGAGTGGTGCTTCAGTCCTTGCGGGAACAGAAGCTTTATGCTAAGTTCTCCAAGTGTGAGTTTTAGATAGATTCTGTAGCATTCTTGGGGCATGTTGTATCGGGCGAGGGCATTAAGGTGGATCCCAAGATGATTGAGGCAGTTTAGAGTTGGCCTCGTCCCACAACGGTGATTGAGATCAAGAGCTTCTTGGAGTTGGCGGGCGTTCAGAAGGGTGCTCCGTTCCGTTGATCTGTGAGGCGAGCGTTCAAAAGCTCAAGACATCTTTGACTACAACATCAGTTCTAGTGTTTCCTTCCGGTTCGGGGATGTATACTATGTATTGCGACGCTTCATGCGATTGTTCATGCTCTTAAGATCCGGAGGCATTATATTTATCGGGTGTCCTATGAGGTTTACACTGATCATCGTAGCTTGCAGCATTTCTTCAAGCAAAGGCATCTCAATTTGAGGCAATACGGATGGCTTGAGTTACTGAAGGATTATGATATCACCATGCTTTATCATATGGGCAAGGCGAATGTAGTCGCGGATTCCTTGAGTAAAAAGGCAGAGAGTATGGGTATCTTGGCATTCATTTCAGCAGTGGAGATGCCATTGGCTTTGGAGAATTAGTCCATGGCGAACAGACTTGTGAGGTTGGATAATTCAGAGCCCAGTCAAGTTCTTGCATGCGTCGTTGCCCAGTTTTCACTATTGGAGTAGATGAAGGCTTGACATTTTGATGATCCGCACTTGATGGTTCTCAGAGAGATGGTACTACAGGGTGGTGCCAAGGAGGTTTCTATCGGCGAGGATGGTGTTCAGCGACTCCAGGGTCGTCTATGTGTTCCTAATGTTGATGGCATAAAAGAGAGGATCCTAGAGGAGGCACACAGTTCTTGGTATTCCATTCATCAAGGTGCTACGAAGATGTATCGCGACCCGGGGCAGTATTATTGGTGGAGGCAAATGAAGAAAGACATAGTTGAGTATGTAGCTAGGTGCCTAAACTGCCAGTAGGTTAAGTATGAGCACCAGAGGCCAGGTGTCCTACTCCAGCAGATGACTATACCTGAGTGGAAATGGGAGCGCATTACTATGGACTTCGTAGTTGGGTTTCCGTGGACCTTGCGGAAGTTCGATGCAGTTTGGGTCATTGTCGATAGGATGGCCAAGTAGGCACATTTCATTCCAGTTGTGACTAGGTATACTTCAGATTTTGGCCCAGATTTATATTCAGGAGATAGTCTGGTTGCATCGTATGCTTGTTTCCATCATACCAGATGGAGGCCCTCAGTTTACTTTGCATTTCCGGAGAGCAGTACAGAATGAGTTGGGGACCTGTGTAGAGCTCAGCACAGCATTTCACCCACAAACCACGGGCATTCGGAGCTGACAGTTCAGATCCTGGAGGACATGCTTTGAGCATGTGTGATTGACTTTGGATGGCAGTGAGGTCGATTCTTGCAATTGTCGCTCCCTTTTTTCCCTTTTTCGACGGGGAAGTCTAGTTTTCGACGTTCATGGGGGGAGATAACTCATTTCCTTTTGGGAATTGGGTATTTGAAGAGTCACCACCTAACGGATTATGGTGCGTTAGGGAACCTAGGGAAATTAACTCATGAACTAGTTTGCATTACCAGAGATTAGGGTAAGGGCTCGAAATAACCTTGAGGGGAAGGTGTTAGGCACCCCTCGTGGTCCACAACAGTAGGTCCCGGCTGAACGTAAACTATGTGAATTCATCATTTTAACAAAAAAAAGTTTTAGCACATACTCGCAAATAAAGGCATGTATGATTCAACTAATGTAAACAAGGGAAAAGGTTGAACAATTTGCACATATGTAAAGAAAAGTAAATTCATTTAATCAACGGGAGTTGGGAAAGAGGGGTCCTAGGTTGGTTAGTCTACAGGATCATACCCAAACAATGCCCAGTAATCACTCCTCAGTGAGGTGCTACACGTGACATTAGCGCGTAGTCATCATATCTTTACTACCCAATTACCTCTCCTTGGTCATAGCCTAAAGCGTTCTAGCAATCTTGAAAGATATCCTATGCGTGCACTACCCGTCCCTTCCTTGTGGCCATTGAGGCATTTACGACCTCTAATTTAGGTAGTTCTAGACAATCCTAAGGTACTTAAAGGAGAAAAATCTAGGCGTCAACCAAAACAATTAGGACTGTATTAAAGAGGGAACAATTAAAGGCTCATACTTTACCTCCACAAACAGAACAAGTAAGTGCACGTCTCAAACAACAGTTTTTAGATATTTAAGAGAAGCCCTAAAACGGGATATCTAGGTGAGCAGAGAATATNATGATCAGTATAGATCTCGCAAGGCACTCCATATAAATAATGACGCCAGATCTTCAAGGCATGAACAATGGCAGCTAACTCAAGGTCGTGGACAGGGTAATTCTTTTCATGTACCTTCAACTACCTGGACGCGTAGGCAATCACCCTACCGTCCTGCATCAACACTGCTCCAAGGCCAACTCTCGAGGCGTCACAATAGACAGTATAAGACCCCGAACCGGTAGGCAACATCAAAATAGGGGCTGTAGTCAAAGCTGTCTTGAGCTTCTGAAAGCTCGCCTCACACTCCTCTGTCCACTGAAATGGGGCACCCTTCTGGGTCAATCTAGTCATAGGGGCAGCAATCGATAAAAATCCCTCCACAAAACAACGATAGTAACCCGCCAAGCCAAGGAAACTGCGAATCTCTGTAGCTGAGGACGGCTTGGGCCAACTCTGCACGGCCTCTACCTTCCTCGGATCCACCCAAATACCCTCGCTAGAAATCACATGGCCTAAGAATGCCACAGAACTCAGCCAAAACTCACATTTTGAGAACTTTGCATATAATTTCTTCTCCCTCAAGGTCTGAAGCACGGTCCTCAAGTGCTGCTCATGATCTTCCCGGCTCCGGGAATACACCAGAATATCATCAATAAAAACAATCACGAACAAGTCAAGATATGGCCTGAACACACTGTGCATCAAATGCATGAAAGCTGCAGGGGCGTTGGTCAGCCCAAATGACATGACAAGGAACTCGTAATGGCCATATCGAGTCCTGAAGGCAGTCTTTGGGATATCTGGCTCCCGAATATTCAACTGATGGTAACCTGAGCGCAAGTCAATCTTAGAAAACACCTGTGCGCGCTGAAGCTGGTCAACAGATCATCAATGCGAGGCAAAGGATAACGGTTCTTCACTGTAACCTTTTTCAACTGGCGGTAGTCAATACACATGCGCATAGAATCATCCTTTTTCTTCACAAACAAGACAGGAGCACCCCTCGGTGGCACACTGGGTCGAATAAAACCCTTACCAAGCAATTCCTGCAACTGATCCTTCAATTCCATAAACTCAGGAGGGGCTATACGATATGGAGGAATGGAAATGGGCTGAGTGCCCGGCAACAGATCAATGCCAAAATCAATGTCTCTATCAGGCGGCATGCCTGGAAGATCAGTTGGAAATACATTGGGATAATCCCGTACCACTGGAACAGAATCAACAGAAGGGGTATCAACACTAACATCTCTCACATAAGCCAAATACGCGGCACACCCCTTCTCAACCATGCGCTGAGCTTTAAGAAAAGAGATAACTCTACTGGGAGTGTGATCTAAAGTACCACTCCACTCAATACGCGGAACACCTGGCATAGCCAGCATCACGGTCTTGGCGTGACAATCAAGAAAAGCAAAGTGGGGCGACAACCAGTCTATGCCAAGAATAATGTCAAAATCCACCATACCGAGTAACAATAAATCTGCTCTGGTCTCAAAACCACGAATAGTAACCAAACATGACCGATAAATGCGGTCCACAACAAGAGAATCTCCCACAGGAGTAGAAACATAAACGGGGGCACTCAATGAATCCTGAGGCACACCCAAATGCGGAGCAAAGTAAGTAGACACATAAGAGTAAGTAGAGCCTGGATCGAATAGAACCGATGCCTCTCTGTGACATACCAGTATAATACCTATGATGATAGAGTCGGAGGTAACAGCCTCAGTGCGAGCAGGAATACAATAATATCTGGCCCGGCCCCTCTCGCGAGGGCGATCTCTATCTCCCCGACCTCCGCCCCTAGCTGGCTGGGCAGGTGGGGTAGCAGTTGGAGCTGTGACCATGGCCTGAGAACCCTGAGGAGCACGCTGTGGCTGAGAAGACTGTGGGGGCGCGCTCCTCCCAAGTCTGGGGCAATCCCTCACCAAGTGACGTGTATCACCACACTCATAACAAGCTCTAGGAGGACGCGGTGGCCGTGACTGGCTGGGACTAGGCCTGCTGGACTGACCTCTAGAAACACCCCGCGCAGGAGGCGCGCTAGAAACTGGAGGTGCATAGTAAGGCTCCTGAGGTGGAGGTGGAGCTGGAGTACTGCCGGCTGCTGGATGAGCTGAATGTATAGGGCGACCCGAATAACCTCTGCCATAACGACCTGCTGATGGGGTACGGGCACCAGAGTAGTGACCCGACTCTCGAGACCTCTTGGCCTCCCTCTCTCCTCGCTCCCTGACGAGCATACCCTCAATCCTCCTAGCAATGCTCACTACTTGCTAATAAGGAATGTCCATCTCCAACTCTCGAGCCATGCNATACATGCTGTAACTGAACTTTAATTACTTTACCCCTATAGGCATGATATCTAATTATATTAAATGGAGCAGGTAGAATGCATTTCAACCAACAAATCCTATAGGCAGATTGTCTAACATAGCTCATGTAAATCAAAGTAAACCCTATAGGCATGTTATATACCCAATTTTACCCACAATATACAACTACCCTCCCTTTTCACTAGTCACCCCAATATTTGCTTACAATTAATTATTACAGACCAAGAATTGAATGAACTACATAAATAGAACAGAAATTAAGCTATAGGGAGCCTGAAGTAGGCCCAAAGTAGTTTTCCAAGCCTTCAGTAGTCTCAAATGCCCAAAGTTTCATAGCCAATTTCATGTCTAGGTATGTCAGAGTTCCCTAAGGACCTCAAGGATCCCGGGCAGTGCTCACACCTAGATCTTTCTCAAATAAGAACTGATTTATGTGAAGTGTTGAAGTGCCAGCCCTGATATACCAGAGTTCATAAAGATCTCAAGGGTCTCTAAGCAGTACACATACCAGAGGTGCAGGACTTAGTATTCTAGGAGTAAGTGAAAGTGCATAATGGTTTGAAAGAGTTTAATAGACAGTATAAAGAAAGGTCATAGGATTTCTGAAAGCCAGTACTGATTTAATGGTAAAACAGCTTGAGGAAAAAGTGTAAAAAACAATTTGCAATCAGAATACATGTCATAGAACAACAATTTTGGCAAACAACTTTCGCACAAGGGAAGAGGGGTTGAGAATTCAGAGAATACACCTTAATGGAACACATAGACAACATGATACATAGGGTTCTTAAGAGGGTTCTTCAGAACTAGTAGGTTAGATAGAATGTAGGTCATGCAACAAAGATCACAGCAGAAACATGTTGAGGACATATAAACAACACAGCTAGAGTCACTCTAGGGAGATTAGCTAACTTAGCCAGAGTAAGGCTGAACATGCAAGGACTTAAATGGTCACGCATGGAAAGTATTAACAAGTGTAGGCATGCTAATTACACAAAAGAAAAGATTAGGCATGCTAGATAAACAGTAGTTAGTCAAGTAGGCTAGTTACAAATGTAGAGATGTTAAACAAGATAGCAAACAAGCAAGTAAAGTAGAAATATGCTAATCACAGATTTGAATAGTCAGTATTTGGCATACTGGGTAAGCAGTAAACAGAAGCAAGAATGGACTCAGGCCATATGAACTAAGGCAATAAAGAAACACATAGGTTTAGATTCTTAAAATTAATCAGAAGCATACCTAGTTGAAGAAATAAAAGACAAGATGTGAGAAAGGTATTGTGCAATTTCTAGCCTTGGCTTGCAGCCGGCTAGAATAACAGAGATCACAAGTAGTAGAGAGAGAGAGCAGAGAGAGCCATTTTTAGAGTGTAAAAGTGGTGGTTTCTGAACGATTGTTCGTGTGCAGAAGTCAGAATAGGTAAGGGAATATATATAGCAATCAAGAGTTAAACAAAATAAGGTAAAGAATCGATTATGTAGCCATTAAGGAAATTCACAGAATCAGTCACACACGTGAAATCAGTAAAGTCTTCCCCTTAATAAAGGGATACTCAATCAACGGTAAAATCTGGACAAATATTTAAGGAAGGAAATCAAGTAAGACTTGGGTACGGAGTAGGTAATTTGGGGTGAATGGACAGGAGTCCAATTAACGAAACAATTAGTAAAAATTAGCAAATAACATCGTTGAAACTAATTAAGGCAAGAAGTTCAGTCAAGTCGAGTAGAGAAGTAAGAATCAAAGGTTTAGTTAAGGAAAAGAGTTCAAATCAAACCAAAAATAAGAACTTCAGAATAGTCAAGGGTTTAAAGAAAATCACGTAAAAAGTCAGCAAATATCGCAGACAGTTCAAATAGGCAAGGAAGGAATAGTCAGGACTCAACACATAGATTTTTACGAAGCAAATTGGTAAATCAAAAATTCAAAACAACCCTGATTTAAGGAGAAAAAATATAGGTTTACCATGGTATCTAATTGGCTAAAGAAAAATCACAAGAACCAAAGCAAGGACAAAGTCAGTATACCAGTAACTCAGAAACCAAAGAAAAATATCGAAAAATTAGGGCTTTTAGTATAAACGAGTTCAGGTTAGAGCAAACCTTACGAAATCGGTTAAAACATATAAGAAACAGAAGATTAAACACTCAAAATTATCAAATGTTTTGGAAAAAGAAATTTTCGGGAAACCCTAGCTTTACAAAAATAGAAAACCATTCGAGAATTAGAAGGTTCTTGTAAAACTCATTTGAAATAGGTTCGATCCATGTCAGATCTTGCATAGATCTGAGAAGTTCAAAGGGCAAAGATTAGGGTTTGAGAAGAACAACACAGAGGTGAAGAATCAAGCTTAGAAATCCACAAATTTAAGGCGACATAGGAAGATCTTACTCAAAATCAAACTGGAACAGCCTGAAACAGGCGAGAAAGGGCCACAGATGCAAGTAAACTAAACCTGGTCCCTTGAGGACCGTGGAGATTGTGATGCCAGTACAGGAAAGGCCATTAGAGGCTCGGGGGTGGTGAGAAACTACCATGAATGGCCATAGCTGAGTGATGGCAAGGTCCGATTAGGGTTGAGACTTGAGAGTATTTGATAGAAGAGAGGATTAGGTGATGGCGGGGGAGAGGAGAGGAAATGAAGGGTTTGGTGGAGGTCATTAGGTTAATTTAGGTAAGGGTGAATCTGGACCGTTGATCAAAATGATCAACGGCTAGGATTTGGCAAAAAGTGGGTCGGTAGGTGCTGGGTTTGGGCTGGGATTATTTGGGTTAAAATTGGGCTGAGTATTCGGTCAAATTTAGGATCAGAATCTAATAGAAAATGGGACCATATTTTAAATAGCCAATTTTAACAACTAGATAATTTATAAAAAACTAATAAATTAGTACCAAAATTTCTTTGTGCACTAAAATGATAAAATAGTTATTGAACATTTTAAAAATATAAAAGATCATTTTGTGCATAAATAATATAATTATAGATTAGTATGGGCTATTATTGCAAACATGTGCAACTTTGCTTGAAAAATGTAAATGTAATTACAAAAATTGTACTAAAATATTTAAACACTATGTTGGCATAAATAATAAATTTAGATGGCTAAATCATCACAAAAGTAGAATGAAGGATAATTATTGGATATTTATATAATAAAAGGAGGAGAAATAAATTGATTTATAGCCTTTAAAATTATAAAAATGCTTATGCATGCTATAACCGCATATATACTATTTTGAATATGTGAGGGAGAAATTGGGTATCAACAGCTGCCCCTCTTTACCCGGGAAGGATGAAAGAGTTTTCGGGTAAAGAAATGATGGCCAATTTTGACCGAATGGGATGTTTTGAAAGGTAGAGGCCGAAATCCGGTCTTTGAGTTGCCTACATATCCCTAGTTTTACAGGAATCAGGCCATGTGTAGTTCCGGATTCAACGGTGAAATATACCGATGAAGTTATTACAAGAACGGATATGAGATGCAAGAGCGGTTATGGTGAACAGTTAAGTTTGAGATAGTTTGAAGGAACTGGAGCGAGGTCGCTCCGGCTAGGATAGTGGTTGCTTGATGGTCACCTACAGATAAAGAGATGCTACAGACATGTATTTGTGCGAAAATTTAAACATGATGCGGATTCCTTTTGGACCATGAAAGTTGTCTTCGGACGGTAAAGGATGACGTCCTCAGACCATGACGTCCTGGGCCATGAATTATTTAGTGAGGGATTCATAGGCCAATAAATGATTTTCTCGGTCCATGCAAATAGTGCCTCTGAACCGTGACGCCTTTGAATAATGATGTGCAAATTTGAGAGATCCTCAGGCCATGGCATGGTGTCTTCTGGCTATGAGGATGATGCCTTTAATACTATGGCTCTTTTGGATAGGTCGGCGATATTTCAGCCCATGAGATGAAATAATATGATGCTACCAAGACAAGGCTTAGTCTTGTGAAATGAAGGGGTGAGCTTAGCCCAATTGAAAATAGACAGTACCGGAATAAAGCAATAATTATATAAGGAGGGACAATGCTTAGTCCCATGCAAATGTGGATGCAAGGATTAGCCTCATAAAGATATGGAGGCAGGGATTAGCCTCATGCGGACATGGAGGCAGGGATCAGCCTCATGCAAATATGGAGTCAAGGATTAGACTCATGCAAATATGGAGGCAGGGATTAGCCTCTTGAAAATATGGAGACAGGGATTAGCCTCATGCAGGTATGGAGGCAAGGATTAGCCTCATGCGGGTATGGAGGCAAGGATTAGCCTCATGCATGTATGGAGGCAAGGATTAGCCTCATGCAGGTATGGAGGCAATAATTAGCCTCATGCAGGAGTGAAGGCAAGGATTAGCCTCATGCAAGTATGGAGGCAAGGATTAGCCTCATGCAGATATGGAGGCAGGGATTAGACTACTGCAGATATGGAGGCACGGTAGCCTCATGCAGGTGTGGAGGCAGGGATTAGCCTCACGCAGATATGGAGGCAGGGATTAGCCTCATGCAAATATGGAGGCAAGGATTAGCCTCATGCAGGTGTGGAGGCAAGGATTAGCCTCATGCAAGTATGGAGACAAGGATTAGCCTCATGCAGATATGGATGCAGGTATTAGCCTCATGCAATTATGTGGGACAGGGCTTAGTCCCATGCAAAGAACGAGTAGAAAATAAAGGTAGCATATTTCTTAGCTGGAGATATATTTGGTGTCTGATGGCCAGATTGATAGTGAATTTGCTTTGTGTATACATGTTTGCGAATGCTATCGCTATGTCAAATGTGCCTGCGTTCAAAGAAAAACTGTATGTTTTGTAAGGGGAGGTTGGTTCGTGCTTCTATCTGCTGGCCTTGCTTTCCTCTGTTTTGGAGGCCTTTTCGAGTTTCCCTGTGTAACACCTGACCATTACGAAAATAGAGTTTTGGAAAATATGCAATTATTGATAAGAATAGAGTCATTTTAGAAACATATTGATATATCAATTGATTTTTAGATGAACTAATGACTGCAACACATTTCAGAGGCACTGCAGCTTCCTCTTGTTTGAATTTTGAGGGTCCTCCTCAAAATTCTGCCCCAGTGTGGTAGATGATCCTTCGGTTGTTTACGAACTTTGTTGAACCTTCCTCGGAATTTTGAGAATCCTTTCTCAAAATTCTGCCCCAGTTTCTTAACCTATTTCTGACTTTCTGGCATGCGATGGCATCTGCTGACTTGCTCTGGAATTTTGAGGATCCTCCTCAAAATGCCGCCCAGTTTCTGATCTTGGGAAAATTGGAAATTTTATTATGATATGACCGAACCCACATGGCTGCCTACGTATCCCCTTTTAAACGGGAATCAGGTCAAGCGAAGTTCAATTACATCAGATGAAGAAATGTAAATAGTCTAAGCATAGTATCTCTTGACTGCGTCTGAATTGATTGGTTTTGGCCAGATTTCTCGGTCCATTTCTGCAAGTATGAGTGCTCCTCCTGTTAGCCCCCTGTGAACCATATAAGGACCTTGCCAGTTGGGAGAGAATTTCCCTTTGGCTTCATCTTGATGTGAAAAGATCTTCTTCAGTACCAGCTGTCCTGGTGCAAACTGCCCCGGTTTGACCCCTTTGTTGAAAGCTCTAGACATTCGGTTCTAGTAAAGCTGACCGTGGCATACTGTGTTCATCCTTTTTCCATAAAGTATTAGGGACAATTGTTCATAGCGACTCCTTATCCATTCTGCATCGCTGAGTTCGGCTTCCTGTATGATCCTTAAAGAAGGAATCTCTACCTCGGCTGGGATGATAGCTTCGGTACCATAAACCAGCACGTAAGGAGTTGCCCCGGTTGATGTGCAAACTGTAGTGCGGTACCCCAACAAAGCAAAAGGTGTGTGACGTCCTCGTCGATCTCCCCATCCCCCTGGATAACTGACCCAAGGTACTTGAAACTGCCTCTCTTGGGGATGACCTGTGATCTAAGCCTCACTGTGATGACCTGAAAGGTCATCACTTGCTTTTAAATCAAATTCTGTACTTCCGAGGCCTTGAAAACCTCATGTAGCATTACCTCGATTTGCGTGCGTAATCCGAGCACGAAGCCGGAAAGCTTAAATGTGAAAATCGTTGAAAAATGATAATTCTTGATTATAAAATTAACTAATTTGACTTCGGTCAATGTTTTGGGTAAACGGACCCGGACTCGTGATTTGACAGTCCTGGAGGGTCCGTAGGAAAATATGGGACTTGGGCGTATGCCCAGAATCGAATTCCAAGGTCCCAAGCCCGAGAAATGAATTTTTAAAGAAAACTATTTTCTGAAATTGTTTAAAGGATTTGGGAATGAATTTTGATTAGAACATGTTGGTATCGGGCCCATATTTTGGTTCCGGTGCACGGTAAGACGTCATATATGTAATTTTAGATAACTTTGTGAAGTTTGGTAAGAAACGGAGTTCGTTTGACGTGATTCCGACCTTAATTCGGAAATTTGATGTTTAAAGGAGTTTTGAGAAATTTCATTGATCTTGAGGTTTAATTCGATGTTCATGATGTTATTTTGGTGATTTGATTACAGGAATAAGTCCGTAGGATGTTTTTTTGAGGTTTTGTGTGGACTTGGTTCTGAGTTCCGAGGGCTCGGGTGAGTTTCGGGTAGGTTTCGGGATGTCTTAGGCTTAAAAATCAGAGCTTTTGCAGGCTCAGAGAAGTGGAAGGCCTCTGAATAGACCAGTGCGGTCCGCACGAATTGGAGTGCTGCCGCGGAGGGGCCTGTGCGGCCGCACTAGTTTTTGTGCGGTCTGCGGTGCTGAACATTTCGCTGATACGACTTCGGAAGCTTATATCTTTTGATTTACAAGCAATTTTGAGATGATTCAAAACCAAAAGTTGTAGTCCTTCGTGTCTAGTTTCCAGAAAAGTAAAGAAATCACAATTTGGACATTTGTAGAGAAAGTTATGGACAAAATACTAAGACATGTCACTGCAGTACAGAAGAAGAACTGTGCGGCCGCAGTTGATTTTGTGCGGTCCGCACAGGGCATCCGAGAGTAGTATATTTAGACGGGATTTTCAGTTATTTTACATTTTTTCAAGACCCCAAAAACATAAGAGGCGATTTTTCAAACAACCTTTCTTCTCCAAAACGTTGGTAAGTGATTTCTAACTCATTTTCTTTACTCCTTAACATCATTTAACATGATTTCCACTCAAAATCAATGATTTTCATGGGGGAAATTGGGTGTTTTGGGTAGAACCTAGGTTTTTTAAAAAATTGGGGATTTGGACCTCGATTTGAGGTCTGATTTTAAAACAAATTATATATTTGAGTTCGTGGGGGAGTGGGTAATCGGGTTTTGGTTCGAACCTCGGGTTTTGACAATGTGGGCTCGGGGGCGATTTTGACTTTTTGGTTAAAACTTTGGGAACTTCATTTTCATGCATTCAAATTGATTCACTTAGCATTTATTGATGTAATTAAGTAACTTGTAACTAGATACAGGCGAATTGGCGGTGGAATCAAGGGGTAAAGCTATAATTGAAACTTAAGTTGTGTTCGAGGCATCGAGGTACGTGTTCGGTCTAACCTTAGCTTGAGGGATTAGGAGTTGTGTCCTATTTGCTATATGCTTCTTGTTGGTGTCGAGCATGACCGTGAGTCTTAATTTGCGAATTGTTATGTTCTTAAATGATAATACGAATGCTTTAATTGTTGATTATCGATATTGAGCAAGGATTGAGTTGTCTTTCCTGAAAAGTACTTATGATTGGGTATCGGTGTTATCTGAGATGAGTAGAGTTGAGTTAAGTTTGGATATAACTGATTCTCCCTTGCCGGGACGTGTTTATTTTTACTGTTAAATCCCTTGCCGGGATAGAGTAGTTATTTATGATCCCTTGCCGAAATACTTGGTATAGTTGTTGTTGATATTATATATATATGGATCGGGTTGCACGCCAGAACAATGTTATATATTGGATCGGGTTGCGCGCTGCAACAATATTAAATATGGATCGGGTTGCACACCGCAACAATACTATAATAGATCGAGTTGCACGCCGCAACAATACTATATATTGGATCGGGTTGCACGCCGCAACAAATGTTATAATGGATCGGGTTGCTCGCCGCAACATCATTATCATTGTTTGAGTTGTAGATACTGAGCTGTTCTTTCTTGTCTCCCTTTAGTTCTGGCTGTATTTGACATTTTTCCCCGCAGCATGTACCCCCTCCCATTTGAACTGTTATTTCTGTTATTTTCCACTGTATATTATATAACTGCACATGTTTTATCTGGAGTCTGGTCCTAGTCTCGTCACTACCTCGCCGGGGTTAGGCCAGACACTTACCAGCACATGGGGTCAGTTGTGCTGATGCTACACTCTGCACTCTGTGCAGATACCGGGGGAGTATTGGTACAGTACCACTTGGGGAGCCAGCCTTCAGTCCAGAGACCCCGAGGTAGTGCTGCAGGCGTCCGTAGGCCCGGCGTCTCTTCTATCCACTTATATGTTCTGCTTTAATTTGTATCTGAGACAGACTGCATTCCTTTTCTTCAGACACCTGTACGTAGTATTCATAGACAGTCCGTGAATATTGTGACACCGGTTTCTGGGTAGGGACACATGTTGACATTTCATATTTATTTTGGTATTTTAGTAGTCTAAGTCTTCCGCTTAATTTCATCTTCCGCTATTATTTAAATATTGATCATTTGTTATAACCAGTCGATAAAAGGGATTAAAAATGAAAGAGTTAAATTTCTAATTTTGTGGCTTGCCTTGCTTCTACGAGCAGGTGCCATCACGACTCCCGAGGGTGGGAAATCCCGATCGTGACAAGTTGGTATCAGAGCACTAGGTTACATAGGTCTCACAATTCACGGACAAGCTTAGTAGAGTCTGAGGGATCGGTACGAAGATGTCTGTATTTATCCCCCACAGGCTACAGAGTTAGGAAAACTTCACATTCATTCTTTCTTGTCGTGCGTTTTGGTTTATCAATTCTTGTTGAATTTCTATTATGTTCTCTCGCAGATGCCGAGAACGCGTGCTTCCTCATCCGCTGATCAGCAGCCCGAGCCCCCAGTAGCAGCTCCCACGAGGGGCAGAGGGCGAGGCCCATGCTGTGCTAGAGGCCGAGGTAGGGGCAGAGCTCAGCCGCGAGCAGCAACACCAGTGGTGGAGCCTCAGGTTGATTTTGATGAGAAGGTTCCGGCCCCAGCAGTTCCGGTGGGCTCAGCTCAGGTCCCAAAGGAGTTTATTGCTACCCCAGTTCTTCAGGATGCTCTGGTCCGACTAGTGGGCCTCATGGAGACTGTCACCCGAGCAGGCTTACTTCCTGTAGCCCCAGCCGTCTCTCAGGATGGATGAGGATCCCAGACTCCTGCTACTCGCACTCCGGAGCAGGTAGCTACCCAGATTCAGAGGTGTTATGAGTGTGATGAGTATGGTCATATCAGGAGGGCTTGTCCCAGGTTGGTGGGTACTTAGTCGCAGCAGCAGGGTTCCCGTGCTATAGTTCCGGCACCAGGTGTTCCACAGGCCGCCCAACCAGCTAGAGGTGGGGGTAAAGGTGCTAGAGGTGGAGGTAGAGGTCCTAGAGGTGGAGCTCAGACCGCTAGAGGTGGAGGACAGCCAGCAACAGGCCGTCCGAGGGATGTAGTTTAGGGTGGTGGGGCCCAGCCCCGATGTTATGCTGTTCCAGCCACGCCCAAGGCTGAGGCTTCAGATGCAGTTATTACAGGTACTGCTCTGGTTTGTGATACAGATGCTTCAGTGTTATTTGATCCAGGGTCTACATACTTGTATGTGTCATCTTATTTTGTACCGTATCTGGCTATGCCTAGTGATTCTTTGAGTGATCCTGTTTATGTGTCTACACCGGTGGGTAATTCTATTGTGGTAGATCGAGTCCATCGCTCTTGTGTAGTTATGATTGGGGGTCTTGAGACTCGAGTAGATTTATTGCTTCTGGACATGGTCGATTTCGATTTTATATTGGGGATGGAATGGTTATCACCTTACCACGCTATCTTGGACTGTCATGCAAAGCTGTNGACAGACTGTATTTCTTTTCTTCAGACACCTATATGTAGTATTGATAGACAGTCCGTGAATATTGTGACACCGGTTTCTAGGTAGAGACACATGTTGGCATTTCATATTTATTTTGGTATTATATTAGTCTAAGTCTTCCGCTTAATTTCATCTTCCGCTATTATTTAAATATCGATCACCTGTTATCACCAGTTGTTAAAAAGGATTAAAAATGAAAGAGTTAAATTTCTAATTTTGTGGCTTGCCTAGCTTCTACGAGTAGGCGCCATCACGACTCCCGAGGGTGGGAAATCCGGGTCGTGACAAGTTGGTATTAGAGCACTAGGTTACATAGGTCTAATAATTCACGGACAAGATTAGTAGAGTCTGAGGGATCGGTACGGAGACGTCTGTATTTATCCCCTAGAGGCTATAGAGTTAGGAAAACTTCACATTTATTCTTTCTTGTCGTGCGGTTTGGTTTCTCAATGCTGATTGAATTTCTATTATGTTCTCTCGCAGATGCCGAGAATGCGTGCTTCCTCATCCGCTGATCAGCAGCCCGAGCCCCTAGTAGCAGCTCCTACGAGGGGCAAAGGGCGAGGCCGAGGCCGTGCTAGAGGTCGAGGTAGGGGAAGAGCTCAGCCCCAAGCAGCAGCACCAGTGGCGGAGCCTCGGGTTGATTTTGACGAGGAGATTCCGTCCCCAGCAGTTCCGGTAGGCCCAGCTCAGGTCCCAGAGGGGTTTATTGCTACCCCAGTTCTTCAGGATGCTCTGGTTCCACTAGTGGGCCTCATGGAGAGTGTCACCCGAGCAGGCTTGCCTCCTGTAGCACCAGCCGTCTCTCAGGCTTGAGGAGGAGCCCAGACTCCTGCTACTCGCACTCTGGAGAAGGTAGCTCTCCAGATTCAGACTCCAGCGGTTCGGCCAGTTGGATTAGTTGAGCCGGGTGTGGTAGCTCAAACCGGTGATGTGATAAGTTGGTATTTTACCAACTTATCTTGTCTTTAAACCTATAATTTTGCTATGTTTGAGTGATAAAATCATGTATTTAATGTCATTTACTTCTATTTTACAGGGTGAATGTGATTTAGAGGTAATGTTGAAGAAACCAAGTGAAAACAAGTCAAAAAGAAGCTAAAAAGAGGAAAAAATCTGGGCAATGCACTCAGTGGTCGCATTTGCGACAAAAGCTTGGGAAATGCGAAGTCAACTAGAAAAGTCAGTCTTCGCAATTGCGAAAAGTACTTCGAAAATGCGAAGTCAACTGGAATAGTCAGTCTTCGCAAATGCGAGTAGCACTTCGCAAATGCGAGGTCAACTGAAAAGGTCAATCTTCGCAAATGCGAAGCTATCATCGCAAATGCGAAGTGAAGCAGCACGGGCAAAGTTGGGTTCGCAATTGCGAAGATCAAGCTTCAGGCCTGCGCAATTCTGGAATTTCACATTTTTAATCCCCAAACCATTTTTATACACGACCAAACAGATCTTTGGACATCTTTGGCTTATTTTCAGTTCCATAGACTAGAGAAGAACAAGTATTGAAGCTAGGGTTTTGCACACACACTTGGGTTTTGAAGATTTCAAGCTTGTGATTAAGGATTTCTTACCCATTTATGTTTATTTCTTCATTTCCTTGCTTTGTATTGAATATTTAAGTGTGTAGTATTTATTTCCAACACTTGAATCTTATTTATGGAAATACTCATATTTAAAGTGTGGATTAAATACCTTGTTGTGCTTATGTATTGAATGATTTTTATCCTTTTATGAAGTGAGTTATTGTTACTTTAATTATTCTTGTTCTTTAATGTTTACAAAGGTATTAGCTAACCCTAGGACTCGCCCATTAACTCCGAATTAATTTTGGAAAAGATAATTTGGGGTTGGGAAAGATTAATTAACAAGAACTTGAGGCGTTAACCCTCATTTTATAGATTCTACCCAGGGATAGGATTGAACAACTTGTAGCCATATTAGGAAGTCTTTTTAGTCTTCGGAAGAAGCTAATTAAGAATTATTACCCGTGGCTAATTAACATAAACTCGCTCATATTTGTAAAATCATGAAATACATCGGATCGTTACGTGAGTGTAATTCTCGATGCAACCATATTTGTAGCCATTGATCATTTTACATGATTTATAGGTTAGTTTACATTTCCGCATTTAGATATAAACACTTTTAAAACGAAATTCTTAGTGTTTGGCATTGCGCGATAACTGATAATTTTCTTACATTCCTAATCGCCTACATATTTTCTCTGTGGGATTTGACCCCGACTCATAGTTGGGTAAATTATATTGCATGCGACCTTGTGCATTTACTTTTTAGTAGTGGATTTGGACGTTATCAAAATTGGCGCCGTTGCCGGGGAACAATTTGGCGTAATTTAGTTTGTTTAAGAAATAAGCGAAAGTGCTTTGATCCAAACTTGTGAATATTTGTGTAATTATTTTTCTTACCTTGGTCTATTTTTCTTGTTTGTTTCTTGTTTATTTTCTTACTTTTTTTTTGAGAAAAAAAGATGGCATCATATAATGAAAATTGGTCGGATGGTAGTTGTTCATACTTTGATGACCCTTGTCCTTATTATGGAGGACCACACTCGTGGCAAAATTGTTTGAATTCTCCCGGGGGTGGATTGTGCGCACAATCTCAACCCTATGAGTGGAGTATTTGTGATAAGTGTGGTTTTCAAAATGGTCATTGGGATGATTGTGCTTGTTTGTCATTCCCTTCCCCAAGCCCCCACTATGATGATTCTGCTTTTTGTGATGAGAATTATAGGGCTATGGAAGTGGAAGAAGTTGAGCATGGCCAAAGTGGAGAGTTCAAGCTTATGTTGGAGTGTTTCCTTGAAGAAGGAAACAAGGAGCAAAATGCCTTGGAGGAGCTTTTGGAGAATAATCTTCAAAACGACTTGGCACTTGAAAGGTTGCACTCACAAATGGATGAAATGATCGAAGCCTTAAGGGTTCAAAAAGCCTCGGAAGTGAATGATAGCCAAGAACCTTCCTTGGAGATTGAAGTTGAAAATCCTTCCTTGGCACTTGATCAAAACCAAGAAGAACTCTCAAATGCTCAAAATGAGAAAATGATGCTCATGTTGGAGACCATTCTTGAAAATGAGGAGAAGCACAACTTTACACTCGAGGACTTGAAACAAGGCTTGGCTTACAATGATAAACATATCTGCACTTTGGAGGATCAAATGCAAATATTGGTTGAGGCTCACTATGCCCACCAACTTGAGAGTGTGGAGGAAAGCCAAGAAGAGTTCAATTACAAGGAAGAAAGTGAGCTCTACTTTGAGGAGTCAATAATTGAACATCCGCCAACCGACTTCACGAGTGTTGGTGATGCCAAGAAAAATATGGAATTAGAGTCAACCGGTGTAAATGCAACTTTGGTTGAGATTCACTCTAGTTCGAGGAAGGAAGAGGATGTCAAAATCCGAGAAAGATTGCATGTTGGAGGTTTGAACTCACATCCCAAGCATTTTTCATCATTGGAATTGTGTGGTGACACGGAAGTTGAACCACATGAATCAATGAAGGACTGTGAGGAGGAAACACTCATGCCATACATCCTACAATTTGAGGGAACAAGAAAGCAAAATGACATTCCTCACATGAAAGCCAAGATGAATTTAAGGCTTGGCTTGATCATCAACTTACCACCCCCCATCGCTCGTGGTCACAAGCTTGATTCCAAGCTAGGTGCCCAGTTTATATCATCCAAGTGGCGAGAAAAGTGGTAATGTTGTTTTGCGTCGTGCCACGACGTTAAATGCGGCGCTTGGTGGGAGGCAACCCATCGTTTTTCAAAANAGATACCGGAGCAGCATTGGGATAGTAGCACTTGGGGAACCAGCCTTCAGTCCAGAGACCCCGAGGTAGTCCTGCAGGCGTCCGCAGGCCCGGCTTCTTTTCTACCCACTTATATGTTCTGCTTTCGTTTTTATCCGAGACAGACTGTATTTCTTTTCTTCAGACACCTATATGTAGTATTGATAGACAGTCCGTGAATATTGTGACACCGGTTTCTGGGTAGAGACACATGTTGGCATTTCATATTTATTTTGGTATTATATTAGTCTAAGTCTTCTGCTTAATTTCATCTTCCGCTATTATTTAAATATTGATCACCTGTTATCACCAGTTGTTGAAAAGAATTAAAATGAAAGGGTTAAATTTCTAATTTTGTGGCTTGCCTAGGTTCTACGAGTAGGCGCCATCACGACTCCCGAGGGTGGGAAATCCGGGTCGTGACAAGTTGGTATTAGAGCACTAGGTTACATAGGTCTAATAATTCACGGACAAGCTTAGTAGAGTCTGAGGGATCGGTACGGAGACGTCTGTATTTATCCCCTAGAGGCTATAGAGTTAGGAAAACATCACATTTATTCTTTCTTGTCGTGCGGTTTGGTTTCTCAATGCTGATTGAATTTCTATTCTGTTCTCTCGCAGATGCCGAGAATGCGTGCTTCCTCATCCGCTGATCAGCAGCTCGAGCCCCCAGTAGCAGCTCCTACGAGGGGCAAAGGGCGAGGCCGAGGCCGTGCTAGAGGTCGAGGTAGGGGAAGAGCTCAGCCCCGAGCAGCAGCACCAGTGGCGGAGCCTCGGGTTGATTTTGACGAGGAGGTTCCATCCCCAGCAGTTCCGGTAGGCCCAGCTCAGGCCCCAGAGGGGTTTATTGCTACCCTAGTTCTTCAGGATGCTCTGGTTCGACTAGTGGGCCTCATGAGAGTGTCACCCGAGCAGGCTTGCCTCCTGTAGCACCAGCCGTCTCTCAGGCTGGAGGAGGAGCCCAGACTCCTGCTACTCGCACTCTGGAGAAGGTAGCTGTCCAGATTCAGACTCCAGCGGTTCGGCCAGTTGGATTAGTTGAGCCGGGTGTGGTAGCTCAAATAGGTGATGTGATAAGTTTGTATTTTACCAACTTATCTTGTCTTTAAACCTATAATTTTGCTATGTTTGAGTGATAAAATCATGTATTTAATGTCATTTACTTCTATTTTACAGGGTGAATGTTATTTAGAGGTAATGTTGAAGAAACCAAGTGAAAACAAGTCAAAAAGAAGCTAAAAAGAGGAAAAAATCTGGGCAATGCACTCAGTGGTCGCATTTGCGACAAAAGCTTGGGAAATGCGAAGTCAACTGGAAAAGTCAGTCTTCGCAATTGCGAAGAGTACTTCGCAAATGCGAAGTCAACTGGAATAGTCAGTCTTCGCAAATGCGAGGTCAACTAAAAAGGTCAATCTTCGCAAATGCGAAGCTATCATCGCAAATGCGAAGTGAAGCAGCACAGGCAAAGTTGGGAATTGCGAACTTTTGTTCGCAATTGCGAAGATCGAGCTTCAGGCCTGGGAAATTCTGGAATTTCACATTTTTAATCCCCAAACCATTTTTATACACGACCAATTTGGACATCTTTGGCTTATTTTCAGTTCCATAGACTAGAGAAGAACAAGTATTGAAGCTAGGGTTTTGCACACACACTTGGATCTTGAAGATTTCAAGCTTGTGATTAAGGATTTCTTACCCATTTATGTTTATTTCTTCGTTTCCTTGCTTTGTATTGAATATTTAAGTGTGTAGTATTTATTTCCAACACTTGAATCTTGTTTATGGAAATACTCATATTTAAAGTGTGGATTAAATACCTTGTTGTGCTTATGTATTGAATGATTTTTATCCTTTTATGAAGTGAGTTATTGTTACTTTAATTATTCTTGTTCTTTAATGTTTACAAAGGGATTAGCTAACCCTAGGACTCGCCCATCAACTCCGAATTAATTTTGGAAAAGATAATTTAGGGTTGGGAAAGATTAATTAACAAGAACTTGAGGCGTTAACCCTCATTTTATAGATTCTACCTAGGGATAGGATTGAACTACTTGTAGCCATATCCGGGAGTGCTTAATCTCTTAATTGTTTTAGGGATAATTCAATTAGGAAGTCTTTTTAGTCTTCGGAAGAAGCTAATTAAGAATTATTACCCGTGGCTAATTAACATAAACTCGCTCATATTTGTAAAATCATGAAATACATCGGATCGTTACGTGAGTGTAATTCTCGATGCAACCATACTTGTTGCCATTGATCATTTCACATGATTTCTAGGTTAGTTTACATTCCGCATTTAGATATAAACACTTTTAAAACCAAATTCTTAGTGTTTGGCATTGATCGATAAGTGATAATTTTCTTACATTCCTAGTCGCCTACATATTGTTCTCTGTGGGATTCGACCCCGACTCATAGTTGGGTAAATTATATTGCATGCGACCGTGTGCATTTACTTTATAGTAGTGGATTTGGACGTTATCAAAATAGGCGCCGTTGCCGGTGAACAATTTGGCGTAATCTAGGTTGTTTAAGAAATAAGCGAAAGTGCTTTGATCCAAAATTGTGAATATTTGTGTAATTATTTTTCTTACATTGGTCTATTTTTCTTGTTTTTTTCTTGTTTATTTTCTTACTTTTTTTTGAGAAAAAAAATGGCATCATATAATGAAAATTGGTCGGATGGTAGTTGTTCATACTTTGATGACCCTTGTCCTTATTGTGGAGGACCACACTCGTGGCAAAATTGTTTGAATTCTCCCGGGGGTGGATTGTGCGCACAATCTCAACCCTATGAGTGGAGTATTTGTGATAAGTGTGGTTTTCAAAATGGTCATTGGGATGATTGTGCTTATTTGTCATTCCCTTCCCCAAGCCCCCACTATGATGATTCTGCTTTTTGTGGTGAGAATTATAGGGCTATGGAAGTGAAGAAGTTGAGCATGGCCAAAGTGGAGAGTTCAAGCTTATGTTGGAGTGTTTCCTTGAAGAAGGAAACAAGGAGCAAAATGTCTTGGAGGAGCTTTTGGAGAATAATCTTCAAAACGACTTGGCACTTGAAAGGTTGCACTCACAAATGGATGAAATGATCGAAGCCTTAAGGGTTCAAAAAGCCTCGGAAGTGAATGATAGCCAAGAACCTTCCTTGGAGATTGAAGTTGAAAATCCTTCCTTGGCACTTGATCAAAACCAAGAAGAACTCTCAAATGCTCAAAATGAGAAAATGATGCTCATGTTGGAGACCATTCTTGAAAATGAGGAGAAGCACAACTTTGCACTCGAG
>NW_017674908.1:50688-53850 GCF_001879085.1 Nicotiana attenuata
CTGCATCCGTTGAAGAAGAGAGGAGAGGGCGGCGCAGTGAAGAGCAAAAAGAGAAAGATGGGTTCTTCTTCTCAGGTAGATCCGAGTAGTCAGCCATCATGCTCTGCAGGAGGACCATTTGCTATGCTTAGTGACAAGATGCGAGTGATTCGCGAGTTAGTAGCTGGCCTTCCCCAGGGACCTAGGGAGACATCTGAGGGACCTACTTACATTTCACAGAAAGAGTTCCAAAAATACATTGAAGATCAGAGGAAGCAGGGGGATCACCTCAAGGCACTGGAGAAGGTATACACTGAGCTGGCCAAGAAGCATGGTGAGTTGAGCAGTTCCCATATCAGTCTAGAAAAGGCACACACCCAGATGGTGAAAAGGGAGAAGAAAAGAGACAAATTCTTTACTCGCATGTGGAAGGGTGTGAAGGGGCTGTGGAAGGTCCTAAAGCATCAGGACCGGATACCATCGACCAGGACTGTGGATGATGACGATGTTCCTGTTGCTTGGCCCGAGGAAGAAGGAGAGGAGGAAGATTCTGACTCAGACAGCGAGGAGAGCAGTTGATGCAGTATTCAGGGAGCACTTTCCACCATTTTTTACTCTATCATGTTTTGTTGCATTGGGGACATTGCAACATCTTTAGTTGGGGGTGGCTTCTTGTATAACTGTTATTCTGGTTTAATTGTGGATATACGGCAGATTAGTACTGTGATTGTTTTCATTTTGTTATGAGTATATTTCCATGTCATGTGTTATATTAGTATGTTTATTAGCTTCCTAATTTTTTTTAGTTACTTGATGTTTATTAGCTTCTTAATATTTTTTTTTATATAGTGTGTTTTATGTTAGTGGCGATATCCTTGGTTTTCTTTATACCATGGTTCTTTTTCCAAGGATGCCAATTTTCTTCTTGAACCGGGTAATTGTAGAAAATTTTTCTCGACTTTTCCCGATGATGGATAGATAGACAACTTTCTTAAGGGAATTAGTCTTGTAGTTAGAATTAGCTTTTGTTAATTTAGGAAAAATAAATGGTTTGAGTTGGGGTTTGTGCCCATTGACCAAGTTGTGGCTTGCTTGGTACCAATTTGATTTAAACCTCGGCATATGGATCTTTGATTGTTGAAAAAGAAAAATAATTGAAGTAGAAATGTCATGACTTTTAGACTCAAATTTTGGCTCTTTAATTCACTAAATAGCTTCATATGCTATATGCAACCTCTTTGAGTCATTGGTTTCAATTGGATTTTGGATTTGTATTCCACTTGAATGTTCATGTGCCATGTGTGGTGAGATTATTTGTCAGTTCTTTTGCATTACTTGTAGTCTAGAACTTGCCCGGAATGTGCTTCAAAGCGAAATCATAGGCTAACTTGGTTCAAAAAAATGATATTAGGTCTTCCTTGGACCGCTAGTATGCCTTAAAATTCCTACCCTTGATTATGTTCCCTAGTCAACCCATTTCGAGCCTTTAACCTTATTCTTTGGCAACCATATTACAAGCTTAAATCCTTTGTTCTTAATTGAGCTTGCTTTTGGCACCCTACCTTCCTAAGTACTTTGAAAGTGCAAACATAGGCTAAAAGCCTAAGTTTGGGGGTGAAGGTTGGAAAAATTGTGATATGGAAGTTGTTTGAAAAAATGGAAGGTAGAGAAAAAAAAATATATGAAATCTTCCTTGACTTTGAAAAGGAATGAAAACGAAAAAAAAAAGTATATAGAATAAAATGATAAAAAGTCATGAATAAAGGGAAGACTAGGTGTGGAATGAAAAGTGAAGAAAGGATGGAAAATGTTTTTGAAGGAAGTGGACATTAATTGTAACTTTTGTAGTGCTTGGGGAGGTTTTGAGTCACTTTAACAAAAAAAAAAAAATATTGTGCCCTACCTTAACCAAAAGCCTAAACTACAACCCTTTAAGTCCTAATTAATTTTGAACCAAGTTGTCTACATTAGTGGAGGAATACATGAAGGGCAAGCCTATGGTACTACTTGTATGCATTTGAACATCTTTTTGAGAGAGAGTTAATTCTTTCCATTTGATATCCCATTGTGGTTTGGAATTAAGATTTATGAGTGTGGGATCCTCTCTTAAATGTGAGGGCACATGAAATTTGAGTTGTGAATTTAATCCCATTTTCAATTGGAAGGAATGACCAAAGAAAGTTGATTGTAATAGAGAGGCAAATTTTGAAGCTTTAGTGTCATGACTTGATTGCTACTTTGATTTGCATTAGTGTTTGAGCACTTGAAGTATAATGAAGTTCATGAGAAGTGCTTGATAATTCATATGCTTTGGAGTAATTGTTGGTACCAATCGAAGTCATGCATTTGTACTTAAAGTACACCTTTTTCGCTTGGCATGATAAGGATATAATGTTGAGTTAAATACTTGGGAAGAGATTTTGTCGCTTTCATTGCTTGAGGACAAGCAATAGTTTAAGTTTGGGGGTGTGATAAGTTGGTATTTTACCAACTTATCTTGTCTTTAAACCTATAATTTTGCTATGTTTGAGTCATAAAATCATGTAGTTAATATCATTTACTTCTATTTTACAGGGTGAATGTGATTTAGAGGTAATGTTGAAGAAACCAAGTGAAAACAAGTCAAAAAGAAGCTAAAAAGAGGAAAAAATCTGGGCAATGCACTCAGTGGTCGCATTTGCGACAAAAGCTTGGGAAATGCAAAAAGAACTGGAAAAGTCAGTCTTCGCAATTGCGAAGAGTACTTCGCAAATGTGAAGTCAACTGGAATAGTCAGTCTTCGCAAATGCGAGTAGCACTTCGCAAATGCGAGGTCAACTGAAAAGGTCAATCTTCGCAAATGCGAAGCTATCATCGCAAATGCGAAGTGAAGCAGCACAGGCAGAGTTGGGAATTGCGAACTTTTGTTCGCAATTGCGAATATCGAGCTTCAGGCCTGGGCAATTCTGGAATTTCACATTTTTAATCCCCAAACCATTTTTATACACGACCAAACAGATCTTTGGACATCTTTGGCTTATTTTCAGTTCCATAGACTAGAGAAGAACAAGTATTGAAGCTAGGGTTTTGCACACACACTTGGGTCTTGAAGATTTCAAGCTTGTGATTAAGAATTTCTTACCCATTTATGTTTATTTCTTCATTTCCTTGCTTTGTATTGAATATTTAAGTGTGTAGTATTTA
>NW_017674908.1:57415-61065 GCF_001879085.1 Nicotiana attenuata
TGATCTCGAAGAAGGTGCTCCCAGAAAGCGGCATACTGATGGACGATGTCCAGGAACGTCTTCCCGAGTTCTATCAAAGGCTAATGGACATGGGATGGAATTGTTTTGCCCCTCAACCTTGCCGAGCAATGGGTGAGGGAGTTCTATGCCAACCTCCCAGCTATCCGGCTAAAAAAGCCCCAGATGAGAATTCGGGGGAAAATGGTGCACTTTGGGGCTGAAACTGTAAATNAACCATTGACATGTACCCCAGTTCTAAGCTAAAAAGACTGTTGCTTCAGGGGATGGGTTAGTGTCCAAATTATTACCCGGGTGCAGATGTTCCATGGGCAGCTGATAAGAAGGGGATCACATCAAAAGAATTCACTGCCGAAGCGAAGATATGGCTGGCCATCATTATGCAGCCGTATCTCCCCTGTTTCTAAACATTATGGTAACATCCCCGGTCACAAGAGCTCAGATGATAGCCTGCATCCTTGACGGTATTCAGCTGAATGTTGGTGAACTCTTCATCAATGAACTGAGGGAGTATCGGATGCAGAACAGTCCTTCATTGATATTCCCATCGCTTATCACTGAGTTGTGCCAGCTTGCTGGGGTGGAAGAGGCTCCAGGGGACAATTGGATAGAGCCGGGAAAGCCTCTGCATCCGTTGAAGAAGAGAGGAGAGGGCGGCGCAGTGAAGAGCAAAAAAGAGAAAGCTGGGTTCTTCTCTCAGGTAGATCCGAGTAGTCAGCCATCATGCTCTGCAGGAGGACCATTTGCTATGCTTAGTGACAAGATATGAGTGATTCGCGAGTTAGTAGTTGGCCTTCCCCAGGGACCTGGGGAGACATGTGAGGGACCTGCTTACATTTCACAGAAAGAGTTCCAAAAATACATTGAAGATCAGAGGAAGCAGAGGGATCACCTCAAGGCACTAGAGAAGGCATACACTGAGCTAGCCAAGAAGCATGGTGAGTTGAACAGTTCCCATAGCAGTCTAGAAAAGGCACACACCCAGATGGTGAAAAGGGAGAAGAAAAGAGAAAAATTCTTTACTCGCATGTGGAAGGGTGTGAAGGGGCTGTGGAAGGTCCTAAAGCCTCAGGACCGGATGCCATCGACCAGGGCTGTGGATGATGACGATGTTCCTGTTGCTTGGCCCGAGGAAGAAGGAGAGGAGGATGATTCTGACTCAGACAGCAAGGAGAGCAGTTGATGCAATATTCAGGGAGCACTTTCCACCATTTTTTACTCTATCATGTTTTGTTGCATTGGGGACATTGCAACATCTTTAGTTGGGGGTGGCTTCTTGTATAACTGTTTTTTTAGTTTAATTGTGGATATACGGCAGATTAGTACTGTGATTGTTTTTATTTTGTTATGAGTATATTTCCATGTCATGTGTTATATTAGTATGTTTATTAGCTTCCTAATTTTCTTTTTTAGTTACTTGATGTTTATTAGCTTCTTAATATTTTTTTTTATATAGTATGTTTTATGTTAGTGGCGATATCCTTGGTTTTCTTTATACCTTGGTTTTCTTTATACCATGGTTCTTTTTCCAAGGATGCCAATTTTCTTCTTGAACCGGGTAATTGTAGAAAATTTTTGTCGACTTTTCCCGATGATGGATAGATAGACAACTTTCTTAAGGGAATTAGTCTTGTAGTTAGAATTAGCTTTTGTTAATTTAGGAAAAATAAATGGTTTGAGTTGGGGTTTGTGCCCATTGACCAAGTTGTGGCTTGCTTGGTACCAATTTGATTTAAACCTCGGCATATGGATCTTTGCTTGTTGAAAAAGGAAAATAATTGAAGTAGAAATGTCATGACTTTTAGACTCAAATTTTGGATCTTTGATTCACTAAATAGCTTCATATGCTATATGCAACCTCTTTGAGTCATTGGTTTCAATTGGGTTTTGGATTTGTATTCCACTTGAATGTTCATGTGCCATGTGTGGTGAGATTATGTGTGAGTTCTTTTGCATTACTTGTATTCAAGAACTTGCCCGGAATGTGCTTCAAAGCGAAATCATAGACTAACTTGGTTCGAAAAACGATATTAGGCCTTCCTTGGACCGCTAGTATGCCTTAAAATTTCTACCCTTGATTATGTTCCCTAGTCAACCCATTACGAGCCTTTAACCTTATTCTTTGGCAACCATATTACAAGCTTAAATCCTTTGTTCTTAATTGAGCTTGCTTTTGGCACCCTACCTCCCTAAGTACATTGAAAGTGCAAACATAGGTTAAAAGCCTAAGTTTGGGGGTGAAGGTTGGAAAAATTGTGATATGGAAGTTGTTTGAAAAGGTGGAAGGTAGAGAAAAAAAATATATATGAAATCTTCCTTGACTTTGAAAAGTAAAGAAAACGAACAAAAAAAAGTATATAGAATAAAATGATAAAAAGTCGTGAATAAAGGGAAGACTAGGTGTGGAATGAAAAGTGAAGAAAGGATGGAAAATATTTTTGAAGGAAGTGGACTTTAATTGTAACTTTTGTAGTGCTTGGGGAGGTTTTGAGTCACTTTAACAACAAAAAAAAAATATTGTGCCCTACCTTAACCAAAAGCCTAAACTACAACCCTTTAAGTCCTAATTAATTTTGAACCAAGTTGTCTACATTAGTGGAGGAATACATGAAGGGCAAGCCTATGGTACTACTTGTATGCATTTGAACATCTTTTTGAGAGAGAGTTAATTCTTTCCATTTGATATCCCGTTGTGATTTTTAATTAAGATTTATGAGTGTGGGATCCTCTCTTAAATGTGAGGACACATGAAATTTGAGTTGTGAATTTAATCCCATTTTCAATTGGAAGGAATGACCAAAGAAAGTTGATTGTGATAGAGAGGCAAATTTTGAAGCTTTAGAGTCATGACTTGATTGCTACTTTAATTTGCATTAGTATTTGAGCACTTGAAGTATAATGAAGTTCATGAGAAGTGCTTGATAATTCATATGCTTTGGAGTAATTGTTGGTACCAATCGAAGTCATGCATTTGTGCTTAAAGTAGACCTTTTTGGCTTGGCACGATAAGTATATAATGTTGAGTTAAATACTTGGGAAGAGATTTTGTCGCTTTCATTGCTTGAGGACAAGCAATAGTTTAAGTTTGGGGGTGTGATAAGTTTGTATTTTACCAACTTATCTCGTCTTTAAACCTATAACTTTGCTATGTTTGAGTGATAAAATCATGTATTTAATGTCATTTACTTCTATTTTATAGGGTGAATATGATTTAGAGGTAATGTTGAAGAAACCAAGTGAAAACAAGTCAAAAAGAAGCTAGAAAAAGGAAAAAATCTGGGCAATGCACTCAGTGGTCGCGTTTGCAACAAAAGCTTGGGAAATGCGAAGTCAACTGGAAAAGTCAGTCTTCGCAAATGCGAGTAGCACTTCGCAAATGCGAGGTCAACTGAAAAGGTCAATCTTCCCAAATGCGAAGCTGTCATCGCAAATGCGAAGTGAAGCAGCACAGGCAGAGTTGGGAATTGCGAACTTTTGTTCGCAATTGCGAAGATCGAGCTTCAGGCCTGGGAAATTCTGGAATTTCACATTCTTAATCCCCAAACCATTTTTTATACACGACCAAGCAGATCTTTGGACATCTTTGGCTTATTTTCAGTTCTTAGGGCTAGAGAGAACAAGTTTTGGAAGCT
>NW_017674908.1:61959-81205 GCF_001879085.1 Nicotiana attenuata
TGTGGGATTCGACCCCGACTCATAGTTGGGTAAATTATATTGCATGCGACTGTGTCCATTTACTTTTTAGTAGTGGATTTGGACGTCATCAAACTGTCACTATAAAAGTGAATGTATTACAAAAGAAAAGGCTAGTCAAAAGAATTAAGAATTTGTTCAAGGAAAAAATAGGCTGCCAGGTTGCGCTAAAAAGAATTTGATTCACCCTTTTGCCTATAGAAAGGGACCTAAACTAGTTTGGGTTCCTAAGACTAACCCCTGATTTCCTTTTCCGGGTCCAAGTGAAGGGGAGCAGTCAAATATGGTACATGGATAGTGGCTGTTCAAAGCATATGATCGGAAGCAAGAACCGATTCCTTTCACTTGAGGACCTCAAAGGAGGTAATGTCTCCTTTGGAAATGGGAAGAAAGGTGAGATCATTGGGGTTGGAAAGGTAGGTAAGAGTGATTCTCACTCTATTGAGAATGTCTACTTGATAGATGGCTTAAGTACAGTCTAATCAGTGTATCACAATTATGTGATAGAGGTAACTTGGTAGCATTCACCTCTACCAAATGTTTTGTGATTAATCTTACCACTGACAAGATTGTTTTGCAGGGAAAAATAGTAAACAATACATACGTTGTAGATTTTTCCATACTTTCAGAAAATTAACTCACTTGCATAAGTGTGTTGGACAATGATCCCCTCCTTTGGCACAAGAGACTTGGACATGCAAGTCTGAGTCAACTCAACAAATTATTCTCCAAGGATCTGGTGATAGGGCTGCCTAACATCAAGTTCAAGGAAGACAAAGTTGTGAGGCTTGTGCAAGGGGGAAGCAGGTAAGATCCTCTTTTAAATGCAAGAAAGTGGTAAGCACCACCAAAACGATGGAACTGGTCCATATGGATCTCTGTGGTCCAATGAGAACATTGAGCAGAGGTGGTAAAAGATATGTGATGGTGCTTGTTGATGATTACTCTAGGTTTACTTGGATATTTTTTTAACATCTAAAGATGAAGCATTTGACATGTTTACTTCTTTTGTTAGAAAAACTCAGAAACAACTAGGTAATCAACTTGCATCAACTAGGTCTGATCATGGAACTGAATTTGAAAATGCTAAGTTTGCTGAATTTTTGCATGCTACATCATAAATAGTTGTATGACTAGACCTCTTGCTAAGAAGATTCCCTATGAGTCACTTAAAGGGAGAAAGCTAAATATATCCCATCTTAGGGCATTTACATGCAAGTGCTTTGTGCTCAATAATGGCAAATACTCCCTAGGTAAGTATGATCCCAGAAGTGATGAGGGAGTATTCTTGGGATATTCTTCACATAGTAAAGCTTATAAGATATACAGTAAAAGAACTATGTGTGTAAAAAAAAATTGTATATGTTATTTTTTTTAAAACTAACATTCTTTCTAAGAGGCAGGAACAAGATAATGAAGAGAATGGGCTGATAAGAAATTCAAATGGTGATACCACAGTCCAGCCTAAAGATGCATCACAGGAAGGAACAGATGATGGAACAGGTCCTTCCACCCAGGGCAACATGACAGGGGAAAATGACTAGAGAGGAACTAATCCTCAAACCTCGAGGGAACCTGTCCATGAACCTATTCCTCAGTAACAAAACCAGGAAGGAAAATCCAAAGAGTCCCACTTGACTGCTGTCAAGAAAATATTAAGATTCTTGAAAGGCAACACTGACCTTTGTCTTAGGTATCCAAAAGGTAGAAATTTTAACCTAGTGGGATATGCTGACGCTGATTATGCAGGGTTCCTTGTGGATAGGAAGAGCACCTCAGGTATGGCACACTTCCTTGGTTCATGTCTTGTGTCATGGGCTACCAAAAGGCAAAATTCAATGGCCTTATCTACTGGTGAAGCGGAGTATATTGTTGCTGCTTCATGTTGTGCTCAATTGCTGTGGATCAAACAACCATTATTGAACTTTGGAATTGAATTTGGTTGCATCCCTATTTTTTGTGATAACACTAGTTCTATTAGTATGACAAAGAACCCGGTTCATCATAAGAGAACTAAGCACATAGATGTTAGGCACCATTTTTTAGGGACAACTATGAGAAAGGCTTGATCACTGTGGAGTTTTGTGCTACTGACAAGCAAATTGCTGACATCTTCACAAAAGCCTTAAGTAGAGATCACTTTGAGAGGAACAGGTTGGAATTAGGGATGATTAGGATCACCTAAAAGGACCAGTTCAAGGTTAAACCAAATTTGGTTAGAAAGCCTATAAATTGTGTATAATTAGATTAAATCTTGCTCAGTCTCATACTTTCCATAGTATACTCTTGTGCCACGTGTTAAAATGACTCATTAATCTCTAGTGAGATTTTCTCTATTTTGGTAAAGTTAGACTCATACAAGAGAATGATCAGTGAAGAACCTGGTTCATCAAGATAACACGGTATGTTTTCTACACTCTGCATAATTTGAAATAACCATATTTGGATCATGAGCAGAGTCCTACCATATACCAAACTCCTTTTGGACTTATCCGTTTCAAGTGAACCAGTCCCGTTCAAAAGATTTCCAACCGAATGGAAGTACCTAGATTCTAGGGATACACTCCAACGTCTCTTCAAAACTGAATTTCAGTTTGATTAAACTTCTAAGAGTCTGAAAAGCTGTAGTTACCCCATCAATTATTCCCCTGTATATTGATTAACTTTAGTGTATTCCTTACTTCATCTCTCTCAAGTCTTCAAAAAAAACTCTCATTCTTCTTTCACCTTCCAAACACAATCCAATTCTCTTCTCTTCCATACCCTAGCCCAGATATGTCAAACACCTCTGAAAATCCTTCATCACCACCATAGGAAACCACTTCCACACCTTCTACACTGCTTCAACCACACCAATCTCTAAGAAAAGTAGAGTAAAGATGATGGCTCGTAAGATTGTCGCTGAAGAAGAGTAGATCAAGAAAATAAACAAGCAATTGAAAGCAGGTAGGGAAGAAGAATCCTAGAAATCTGAAGATTCATTTAAGTCTGCTACTAAGGGGGAAGAAAGTAGGTCTTCCGAAACTGAACAGGTATCTTCTGATTCTAAAGTTACTCTTGAGACAATTTCTGAAGTTGCTACAAATTTGGAGAATAGATTTGTACTGGTAGGATCTATAGCAGGTGTTGAGAATACAGAATCTGGAGAAGTTAGTGGTAAAAATAAAAAGGGAAACGAAAAAGAGAGCAAGGGTGCTAGGAGTACCGTTAGGGGAAAGGGTACAAGAGTGGTTGATTCTTCACCCACTCCTGTTGTTCTAACAAAAGAAACTGGTGCAATGGTTGTTTGGGGAGAGGAATTTACTGAAATAGAAGAGAGTGTGAGCAAAACAGAGGGAAATGGGTCTGGTGAAGCTGCTGAGGGGTTGGTGCAACTTGGGAAAAATATAGATGAACCTGTTCCATCTGAACAGGAAACCCTCGCGGACCTACATATAGGGTTATCAATGGCACCGAAACTCATGCCATTCCCTATGGTTTCATTCTCACAATTGTGCTTGCACATTTCAAGGTACCTATGAAGAAGTGGGAGGTTAGTACAAGCAAGGATCATTTTGGGGTTAATAGTCTGCTTGCTTGCGATTATGAAGTCAATGTCATTCCCGATGAACCTGGTTCATCTAAAAGGACACCTATCAATAGCAAGGTCAGAGTTCTATTACAGGATAGGAGGCAAAGGATGCTGAGATAGCAAGGCTGAAGACACGATTGTTTGAGGTAGAATCTGAGAGAGATGTTCTCAGAACTGAACTTGCAAGGGAAAAGGAGAAGAATGATGGAATTCTTCAAGACATGCTGAAACTTCTCCAAGCAAATAACCCATCCCCTACCTCTTCCAAGCCTTAAATCCTAGCCTAGTGTAGATCAACCAGTGACCCAATTCGGGACTTTTTGTTTCTTTTTCTCATGTTTTCAGTATTTTTATTTCTTCTTATGCTTTGTGGTAGAGTCTTATCAATCTTCAATGAAATTCATTGTCTTTTGCTCTAACTGTTTGTTTATATTTCTTTGATGGTTAAAATTTTTAGCTTGATCTATGATGATTAATTCATGATTGCATTTGAAGTAGCCCTAGTGGCCATGAGTAAGTTTTAAAATCTGGTTATCTCACATTTCTATGCAACTTTTCGATGATGCCAAAAGGGGGAAAAAGGTTGTGCTTTAAACAAGTGATGTTTACACTTTGAACAGTGATGTTTATAACCTAATGTACCTGGTCCTTAATGATAAGTGATAAAAAGGAAAAATGTTTCTAACATTGTGTTGATGTTGAGCTAAGTTCTGGCAGGGCCTAAGCGTATGAAAAGCACAGAGTTTGTCATCATCAAAAAGGGGGAATTTGTTGGCTCAAGAAAAGGTTTGTTTTGAAGACTGACAAAGGAACTTAGACATGAACCAGGTCCATCCCTCATGTTCACAGAAATGGGCAGATACAAGCATGTGGATGCACGTGAAGGAGATAAGCTTAACTTGGTGTATTTAATATCTCCCGATCGAAAAGGTTACATAATTGATAAGGAGAAGGACTCCTTAATCAAAGAGAACACTATACAAGATAGGGAAAGAGTTAGAAGTTGAAATCAACTTGAACTCTTCCACCAAGGAAGAGTTGCATCAGAACTCTTGTTATTTCTTCATCTACTAACTCTATAAATTGCAGGATGTTCTCACATTAAAGTGTTGCACAACAACGCAGAAGTTAAACGTGAATTGAGACAAAAATAGCAAGGCTTTTTGCAAGCAGTTCATGTGTGATTCAAGTGTGCAAACCTGAAGCTACATGAATCAGATTGAAGAACCAGCTCCATAAAGAGTTTTATGTGTCTTTCTTTATTTCTAGTTCAATTATAGTAGGTGTTATCATATTGTACCTTTCAGCTTTATCTAGAAGCAATTGTAATAGGTATTTTGAGTATTCAAGTTAGAGTTAACTTGAAGTTGTCGCAGCAGTTAGAGGCTGGTTGCCAGTACGGGATTAGAGTTAATCCTTAGGTTTACAAAGAGTTTTGTAAATGCTGTTTTGGCTCAGTGATTTTAGTAGAAGTTTGGGAAAATCCTACTGAGTAGTAGGTCATGGTTTTTTCACCTTTTGAGCCAGGTGTTTTCCACGTAAAAATCTCTGTGTTCTTTATTTTTGTATTTATTATTCCGCAAACAGCAGTAGTTGGAACACCTAGAAGAACCAGGTCCTTCTATAGTTCAGATAAGAGAAAATTGGGTACCACACGTCACCCCCCCCCCCTCTTGTGTGGTATTGACGTTTAGAACATCACAAACGACCCCCTACACCCTATCATTCCTCACAACACGCCGCCTCTGAATCCCCCTCCTCTGTCAAATTCTCTCTACACCACCCTCAAACCCTAACGGCTGCCACCCTAAACTGCCTTATTCATGGCCTTCCAAGGTCATCGGAGATTTGTATCAGCCTTCCAAGGCTTCTACGTGTTCGTTTCTGTGGTCTCATGACCAGATCATGAGGGGGGCTTGGTCCAGACTTTGCTCGATGACTGTTCTCCAGTCGTCTCTGATCTTTTTCCGGCCAGCCATGGCCATTCGAGTCAGACCTTTGACTCTCCTGCTTAGATCAATGGCTTTTAAGGCCTTTCTCGTCACTTGGGGTTCTTCTGAAACCCTAATCTCTAAGGTCCTTTCGATTTCTTTCAGATCTGCTTCAGATCTATGTTTGCTTTGAACTTCTAAGCATTTTTCTCGAAGTTTCTTTTAAAACACTTCTTCCAAAACTCTTTATCTTTTCCGATTAGGGTTTTCTTGTTAAGTTATTTCAAGACTTTCTCTGATTTTTTACATGCTTTGCTATGTTTGCTCGTATTGTTCTCGTCGCTGAGTTTGCATGATAAAAGCCCTAATTTCTTCTGAGGTTTCTGAGTCCATTTGTTAGCATTTGTTTGATTTGCTTGCTTACCATCTCTAGACTCGATTGGTGTTGAAAACCCTAATTTTTGGGTTTATTCGAGTTCCTGAGACTATTTGTTTGTTTGATTTACTTGCTTATCATCTCTAGACTCGATTGGTGTTGAAAAACCCTAATTTCTTTTAGGTTCAGTCAAGTCTCTAAGTATTTGTAATCTGTTTGCTCATCATCTTTAAACTCGATTGGTTTCAAAACCCTAATTTCTTTGGGGTTTTCTGAAACTTCTTGTGCAATTCATCTGTTTGAAGTTGCTCGACTTGATTTGAAATTCCTTTGTTTCAGCATCTCTTTTCTTTATGTGATTCTGGGTTCTTACTATCTTTGAAACTCGACTATGTCTTCAGAAGGGTTTTCACTTGACCTTTTACATGCTTCTGATACTCTATCGTTTTCTCTACTACTAAGTCACTAAAGCTTGACCTACGTGACTATCATGCTTCGAGTGTTTGTTGTCTACTAACTTTGTGCTATTATCGCATGTTGTTTCCTTTTGCCAATAGTTTGGCCTCGCATGTCTAGTGTTTGTGCACTCTATTTATATGCTAAGTTTCCCTGTTTGATTGATCTTCAATTTTGTGACTGATTTCAAACTTTTTCTTTGTGAAAATCTAATTTTACTCGCCCGTTAAGGTTAATTGATTTCTTTCCTTGTTGCCTTACTGAATCCTTTCCAAAACAAGTATATTCCTGTACTTAGACTTAATCACTTACTGGATGGTTTTACTACTTCTTTTATAGCAATAATCAGTCTGCCTATGAATTGATTTCTTTCCTTATTTTGAATCTGTCGCTGCCCGTTAAGAAAGTGATCCCTTAATTAAAGGCAATCATGTGCGTAATTGATTCTGAATAGTGATTGTTTCCATGCTTATGTTAAGTCTTTACTTATTACCTTAGTTTCTACTCGTTTTCAAAACTATAAATACTCACCTTCTCTTCTTTCATAGACACGAACAAATTTTAAGTTCAGAACATACACTTACACTCAAAAACTCTCTCTTGCTTTACTGCTACTTGTGCTACTGTCTGTTTAGCCGGCTGAAAGCCAAGGCTAGACTATGGAGTTCTGCTTACTTTTCTTTACTCTACTTTGCTTCTCTGACTAGTATGCTCTAACCATTTTTTAGCATCAACAACAACATGTTTCTTTCATTCTCGTTTGTCTCTTGTTTTGTATTTAACTAAGTTCCATTGTTAAGCATGTTGTATTCTGTCTTTTCTGTTCTGAATTAATGTTTCTGTTACTTAATTATCATGGTTTGTGAACCTTAAATCCCCATACCTAATGTGTTTGGTATCTGTGGTTGGTTTGGGCATGGCAGCATTGAACATTGTTGTCCATGACCCAAACTTGATCCCCCCGGGATCATAACCTCCATGTTTTCTAGTTGTTGCGTGTTCTGGTTGGCTTATAGGCATGCCAGCATATTCTATTGCTACGCATGCCCAAAGCTGACCCTTGCCTAAGTGCATAGGCTCCTTGTAATGAATTCCCAACCCCTGACCCCCTTTGTATGAAGTTATCAACTCTGTATTTTACTAATTACTGTTTCCCTAATCACCTTTTACCCCTCTCCTTATCCCCTCTGTTTTAAGACTCCATTCCTGCACTTCTACTATCTTCTTAGACTTAAGTTCTGCCCCTCTTGTGTGAGCCTTGCCTTGGAACCCTTGAGCTCCCTCTGAACTTGGACACATAAGGGCTGGCCCTTCCACACTGCACTAATCTTTATCTGGTTCTATTGAACCTGGTTGTAAGCACTGCCCGGGATTCCTTGAGACCATTAGGGAACTCTGACACACCCAAGTCCGAGAAAGGCTTTGAAACAAGTGGTATTTGAGGCATTTTGTTCCATAACTCAAAGAGGAAGTCAGAATCAGGCTTCCTATGGTTGTAATTTCCCTTTTTATGTATTTTTCATGATGCAATTCAGCAACTGGTCTGTAATAATTTGTAATGAACATCTGGGGTTGGCTAGTGAAAAAGGGATGGGTAATTATGCATGCTCAAGGGTAGAAAACATGTTTATAGGATTTGTGTTTTGAATGATTCAATTATGCATTTAGAAGGCATGCCTATAGGAATGTTTTACATCCTGCATGTTCGATTCTGCATTTTAGATACCATGCCCATAGGGGTTCATTTAAAATTCTGCATGTTCAACTTCACACCTAGATAACCTTCCTATAGGATTTTATTCTGCACGTTTTTTTACCACATAGACATCATGCTCTAGGATCTAAATGGCTATAAATGAGTATCATGTTTATAAGGTTAAAATCAGTATAATACTAGATTTCATGTCTATAGGAATTAAAATCAGCAACACTAGATATCATGTCTATAAGAGTTAAAACCAGCAATAATGGATGGCATCATCTGCAGGATCTGAGACTAGTCTAACTTAAAATCAGTCTATCCCGAACCAGTTTTTATAATTTAATCCCCTATTTAACACGGTTTAGCAAGCATGCCTATAGGATTTCAAACCGCTCATTTTTAAGTTTGTCACTCCTTCGCCGCATTCTGAATCAGTAATAGAAACCATGTTCATAGGATTCTGTCCCAAACACTTAGGTAAACCTTAGGTAATAATAGTAAATAAAACTGAGCTCGTTTCTGATAATTAATATTTGCTACAACCAGCAGGCAAGCCTGATTCGGACTTCTTATCTGAGTTATGTAATAAATTGGTCTGCTTCAACAACTTAAGCTCCATTTTTGCATTAAATATTTTCAGACCCTACTTGTTGTTTGAGTCATGTTTGATTGCTTTGTTTGATGAGGTATATATGAGCCTTCAGTGTTTACGTGCTTCCCCTTTTAATGTACGGTCCTATTTGTTTTGTATGTCGCCTTAGATTTTTCACCTTTAAAACCCCGAGTCAGCCTAATATCCCTCCCTTTTAGGAATAGTAGTCCTAGGTGCCTCCGGGACTGATAGGAATGGGACGGGTAATAGCATGCAATAGTGGTCGAGACGAATCCGCGCTTTAGTACCTTAACAGGGTGGGAAGGGTAGATATGGATATGATGACCGGTGCGCTAATACCACGTGTAGCCCCTCTTTGAGGAGTGATTACCGGGTATTTGCATTGATGTGATCCATATTATAAATAAACCTAGGATTCCCCACTCTTTCTTTGCTTTTAAAGTACTATGACTTCTTTTCAAAAATTAGCCTTTTAATAATTGCTCTTTCACACCTTGTTTATTTTCAAGCATTTGTGTATTAAAATCCCCTCTTATTTGAGCCTTATCTGCTTACATGGTAATTGCACCAAATTCACAAAGAATTGTCTGGCCGGGAACCATACTAGTGGATCCTGAGGGGTGTCTAACACCTTCCCTTTGGGATAATTTCAAGCCCTTACCCAATCTCTGGTTATCAAAATGTAGTTGTAATCGAACCTTATAGGTTTCCTAATGCACCATAAATCATTAGGTGGCGACTCTTCAAAAATGCAAAACCCAGTTCCCAAAAGGAACGAGTTGTCCCATACCTAAATGTCATAAACCCGATTCTCCCGACGCGAGGAGGAAAAAAAGGGGGCGCGACAGGAACACAGAGATGAAACATCAAGCAAAGAAATTAGTCGAACAGTAAAGAAGAAAGGCCAAAGTTGAACCTTTAAGCATTTTAAAATATTTGCAGAAACTTAAAAGATGAAACCCTAGTTCTTAGGGAAAAATGAAATTGGTAGATAATAGCGGTAAACACGAAATAATCTTAAAGGAAAAAGATTAAATAAACTCCAGACACTTCAGATCTGAAGAGATCTAAACCTATTTGGCCAAAAATAGTTAGGTTTGTGCAAAAATAAACAATGGTGTAAAAATCGAGTTTTAGACCGGAGATTTGAAGTCACGAAAATGCAAAAATGATAATACTCACAAATAAATGGTGAATACAGACGGATTCATCAGAAGATTGAGGGATTTGAACCAAGCATGTTCAAATCCCCTTGAGATTCCATCAAACAACAAAGAAATCGAACAATCAGTAGAGATAAGAGGCCGGATAGGGCCTAAGATCGAAGAGAAACCCCATCAATTGAAGGGGGTTCAGGTGACGGCGGCTAGGGTTAGGGAGAGGTTGAGAGAGAAAAGAGGAAAAGGGGATTTAAGGACGGCGGAATTGGGAAAATGAATAGGGTTTGGGGGGTTATGAGTAATTAAAAATGGTAATAACATCCTAGACTGTTGATCTCTAAGTTCAACGGCCAGGATTTGATCTGAGGTTAGGCGTGTTTAAAGATTGGGTTATTGGGTATTTGATCAGGCTTATGATTTAATTGGGCTGGGGTAATAATTTGGGCTAGGTGCGAAATTAAGTCAAATTAAAAGAGACTATTTGTTAAATAACCAATTAATTTGATAAAATAATTTATAAAAATAGCTAATAAATGATAAAAATGCTATTGATGTTTACAAATGATTTAAAATAATTACATAGTATTATAAAAATATAAAAGGTCATTTTCGTGTAAAATAAAGTAAATATGCACATATGTGCTATTATTGCAAAGTTATTGCTATTATAGCCTACAGATGTAAATAGGGTTATGCATAAGATAATTAAAGCTTAATATAAATATAAATGATAAAAATTAAGAAATAAAATTGAGAAATAAAATTGTTATAAAACCCTTTGTGATGCAATTAGTAATTATTTATATGATAAAAATGCTAGGATAAATTAATTGAAAATCCTTTAAAATGCAAAAATTATGGAAAAATATTGATTGATGCACATGCATTCTTTTGAAGATATACATGCATTTTTGAAAATAATATAGGTAAAAATTGGATATCAACACCATCCACTGATGTAATAGCATGGACTCTGATATGAATCAATCTAACAACTTACCTACATCTTCTTTTTGTAACCCAGGGCAAAGCAGGCCCCAAGCTCCTTGTAATTCAATAAAATAAATAAAGAATAAAAGGAGTATATGTAAAGAAATAAAAAATAAAATCTCTTCTTAAATTGTCGTAGACTCAGTTCCATGCATAATATCATGAAAAATGGATACAAAATTTTGACTGCTACTTAGTATTGGCAATAGGTCTGAAAAAGTATCTAAAAATATCAAATTTAGATATTTGTACCCTGTCGAAGTAAGGAACCATGGAAATATGTTTGGAATAGATTCCATTTTGAGAGAGTTGAAAAAACACTATCTCGTTGAAAGGTTATATACATCTGCCCTTTCTCAACGCATTTCTTTAGACAAGACTCCGTTTTTTCCTCTTTTCGGATGATAAATCTTTCTCAGAACATGGAGTGTGAATCAAACACATGTTTGAATTGAAATTGAGATACTGATGCAAGTTCTTCCCTTCTGAATTAGATAGATTCATATCTGAAAGAGGTTGACAATAAGTTCTTTCAAAATTGACTATTTGCCCCTCTGTTAAAGGTGTTCCAGAAATGTCTGCGATCGAGTAAATAACTCTACGAACGAATGGATCGGCTCGACTTGGAAAATGGAAAGATTTGTACAAGTTATACGTTTCGTCACCACTTTGTGAAAAATCATTAGGTATGAATATGTTAGATACCTGTGACTCAATTGGTGAAATAGTATCTCAACCCCCCAAAAAGCATATTTTTTTTACCGACGCACAAAGAAAATATTTTGTTGCGAATGAACAAGATATTGAGGAATTGTCCATACGTAAAATAAGAATTATTGATACGGGCCTTGCTCTATTGTCAAAATAGCACGGTCTAGCCAGTTTTCGGACTGGTTATTCAAAATTAGCCAACGTTTGCCAAGTCATTGAAAAATAGCCACTATTTTGCTGCAACAGAGAAGTATACTGGAACTCTAGTATATGATGCTGGAGTATTTTTTCGTATTTTGAACAGTGTTTTCGTTCAGATTTATCTTTACATGAAAAGTGGTTAAATTTCGATGACTTTTGAAACTGTGGCTATTTTTGAATGATCACTCGTAAATATGACTATTTTTGAATTTTCTCCCTATTATTCTGGGGATCCCATTGGGCCTAGTCTATGGGCTTCCTTTATCATCCCCACTCCCCTAAAATATCACAGCAGTCTTTGATCTCTGCAATCACATACTTCTGAAATGTTAATGTTGAGACAATCCGTACGAGGAATACCAATCTCACTTCACAGAATCATACACTCTTCTTCACGTTCATTTTCAGCTAGAACAAAAGCCTCTGTTAACAATTACTACCTTCGTAAAAAAAGAAAATGTCCATTTTCACCTTACAAAACCAAGTGGCAAGAAACATTCTTTACTCATCAATTAGCCGTGCAAAAATTAGTAGAATCAACTCATAAATCCCCTAAAAAAACTAATCTTTTATCAGTTCTTATTGATTCTTTTGCTGCTTACAAATGTGAACCAACTCCAAATGCTTACTTTTTCATCCTCAGAACACTTACCAAGAACCCCTCCACATGGGATCAAATCCCTCAAGTTCTTGATCACATTCATAAAGTTGAAAACTTTGAGACACCTGAATACATATTCACTTATTTGATTAAGTTTTATGGGTATTCTAACATGACCCCTTTGGCAGTTGAGGTGTTTTTCACTATGCCAGCTTTTAAATGCAACCCAAGTGTGAAATCTTTGAATACTTTGATTTGGGTTCTTTGTAAGAATAAATATGATTTCAAAATGGTGCTTTTAGTTTTGGTTAAGAGTCAGTTTATGAATATTTGGGTTGAAGAATCAACATTCAAGATTTTGATTAGGGCACTCTGTAGAAATGGAAAAGGAAATAATGCTGTTGATTTGTTGAATTTAATGGTGGATAGTGGGTTTGATCTTGATAGAAAGATTTGTTCTTTGATATTATGTACCATGTGTGCGCAAAAGGAGTGTGAGGGGGTCGAGATTTTGGATGTTTTGGATAAAATGAGGGAATTAGGATACAGTCCAAAAAGGGTGGATTTATGCAATGTGATTAGGTTTTATGTGAAAAATCGAAAAGGGGTTGAAGCTTTGGAGGTGTTAAGTAAGTTGAAGATGAGTGGAATGGTGCCTGATATTGTATGTTACAATTTGGTTTTGAATGGATTGCTTTTGGAAGGGGAGTATGAAAGTGCAGATGAAGTGTTTGATGAAATGCTTGTACTAGGTCTAGTTCCTGATATTGTAACTTATAATGTGTATATTAATGGTTTGTGTAAGCAGAATAAAGTGGATGAGGCAGTAAGAATGCTTGGTTGTATGGAGGAACTGGGGTGTAAACCTGAAATGAACACTTATTATACTATATTGGAGGATTTGTGTAGGAGAGGAATGTTGTCCTCTGCAAAAGAAGTTTGTGGGAATATGAAACTAAAGGGTTTGCAACTGAATTCACTGATATATGACATTTTAGTTAACTGCATGATTAGAGAGGGTGAAGTTGAGGAAGCCTGTGATGTGCTAGGTGAAATGGTAGGCAGGGGCTTCGTTCCTCAGTCGATTACATTTGATGGATTAGTGCATCTTCTGTGCCAGAGGGGTCTGTTTTCTGAGGCGATGGAGTTGCTTAACGAAATGGTCGTCAAAAGCATCGTTCCTGGAATTAGATCATGGGAAGCATTAGTTCACTGTCTTTCACAAACACAAAATTTTGATGGGTTTATTCAAGTTTCTCAATCGGTCCTTTTTGGTGAGGAGGAATAGTGCATGAAAGCAGGGAGAACAAGTTTCGCAATTAGTGGAGTAAGCCCTTCCGACATGTCAAGTTTTATATGAACAAGGTTGAAGATGAAGCAACTACTTTCGAAGTAACTGAAAGGAAAGAAATGACTGAAGTGGGAGAGTCAAGAGTCTAAAGGAGAATTCCACTAAGTGAGGAACAAAGAAATGTAGAAATAGAAGTTGCTTCTGAGACAAAGGGGACTTAATAAAAACAAAAGGTGTCCATTGAACAAAGAAAATATATGGTAAGTGCCTAATAGAATTGATTAGATCATCTAGGAACGAATGCACACAGTATAGTTGGTTAAGAATCACCTGTCTGGGAAAAATCAGATGCAAGATAAGGCATGCTGTGACTGAAATGGTATGTGTACACGGTCGAAATCAGGTGTGTCCCATTTCGTGGGCTCGAGGGGTCGATTCGAGAGTAAGTTCAAAATGAACCGGGCTCGAGCCCAATGGCGGAGTACAAGACTCGAAAATCGAAGTGCTCGATGAACACTGAGGCCAAGCATGACTAACCTCGAGATAATACCGTTATGGTTTTATAACCGAAAAAGCGAGATTCCCGCTGTAGCCCTAAGATCACGACGTAAATTTCAGAACGGATTTTGTACTAGGCGGTTAGACAGCTGTCCAATAAGATTACCTACTACAAATGGAAATGTACCTTATTTAGGACTCCCCTATTTTATAAAGGGGAGCCCAATCATTTGTGACGCATCAATCATTGACAAGAGAATATACATACATCACTTTCTTGCTTACTGCTCATCTGAATCTCATTGTTATTATTTTATTGTTCTTATTCACCTACCTCGAGGTTGCCATAGCTCGAAGTCGAGACTTGCTTACATACTGGTTTGACTTGCCTTACTCTTTAATTTATACACTTGATTCCTTGTTTATCAGCTGGTATTCAATTAAATCACATATCTTTAAAACCACAATACAAGTTTAATTGTTACTCGAATTTTAGGGTAAACAGTATGCAACATATGCATTCTACAAGAGGATGAAGTTGCTCATGGTTTAGCAACCTTGTCCTACTCCAATCCCCAAAAATATTCAATGGATTTCTATGTATATATTTTTCAAAATTTTCTCCACATGTTAGTACCCTAGTTTCTTTTCGTGCTTTCAAATCCTTACGTTGTTCTCTTCTATCATTAACCGTTGATCGTGCTCCTTCTTTATTTGCACGCAGTTGTAGGAGTATCGATGCTTTGGTTGGGTCAACTTTTTTCGTTTCAATTTAGATTGTTAAATAATAGTTATTTTGATATAATGTTTAGCTAAGGGAAAAAGAAGAAATAGAACGAAGAAACAACAAAAGAACGGTCATTTTACTGTGAAATGGAATGTATCATAGCAAAAAGATTCAACAGTTAATGTCCAACTTTTATACACAATTAGTTTCTCGACACGCACATTGTTCATAGACCCCTTATTCAGTACACAAATTTGAAATAGTAGTATTAAAGTTGAGTTTGAGTTATTAAATAAAAAGAAAAGGATGAATTCCTAAGAAATAATGAAGTCTTATTTTGTTAACACAACAAAGAAAGAAGACACGGTGGAATTGTATGTCAAGAAAATGAATTTTGATAGTACATATATACAATATTATTTTTCGATCTCTGAATAAAGTTTTTCACTAATTAATAGAAAAGGTCAAATTGGAACATGCTTTGTATTAATACATAAGGCAAAACTCTTTCTTGCACCAAAGACACCTAAATCATAAAAATTTGATTTAGCTCCAAGATATTCACCATCAGAAATTATAGAAGCTTAGAAAATTAGGGAATGCTCTGAAGAAAATTTTCTCAGTGTTTTAGTGCGCTTGCCAAGAGTCTTGAATGTATTTAAAGTGATGCAAATCAACCCCAAGAGCTCATCGTCTCTTTAATTGCACTCAAGTCTAGATTGATTGAACGTATCTTTTTTAATCCATTTAAAAAATCTAATAATGATATGTAGTAGACGAAGAAAGTGGAATTAAAGAGCGCATAAAGCTTTAAAATACATTAAGCTTTGGTATATGGTTTACCACCTAGTACTGCAAGGTGTGTGTGATTAGTGTTTTTTATCATATCAACCAGTTGTGTGTGTCATATAAAATTTCAAGCGAACTCAGCAGAGTTGGGCAATCTTATATATATCACTACTAGAAATCCGGTAAAAAGCAACCACAAAAAGCGACCAAAGTTGATCGCTTATAGGCCTAAAAGCGACCAAAAGACCAAACATGCCCGGTCGCTATATTGCTGGTCCCTTTATTTTAGGGACCAAAGCTGGTCGCTAATTAGCGACCAACTTTGGTCTCTAAGGTAAAAGGACCAAATATTCCGGGTATTGACTATAGCGACCAACTTTGGTCGCTTTATTATTTTAATAATATAATTTTGGCGACCAAAGTTGGTCTCTAAATGTAAAATACGTTATTTATTTATTTATTATTAATCATAAAAAAGCGACCAACTTTGGTCTCTAATCCAAATATTATATTTTAAAATCTGGAAAAAAGAGACCAAGGTTGGTCGCTATTTTATTAATTTTTAAATTTTTTTTAAAATTAAGCGACCAAAGTTGGTCGCTACTTTTCCAGAAATTATTTTTTTCAATGGAATAGCGACCAAGGTTGGTCGCTTTTTTAGAAATCTGGGTAAAAAGAGACCAACTTTGGTTGCTATTGGCCCAGAAATATTTTTTAAAAATGAAAAGCGACCAAAAAGAGACCAAAGTGGGTCGCTTTTCTGGTATTATTTTTTGGCAGAAACTGCCTGTTTTGGCAGCTACACCACCTGCCAGCATACCAAATCCATATTACAAGCAACAACAACAACAACAACAACAACAACACAACAACAACAACATTAAAACCAAGTATAAAGTTCAATAGAACTAACACATTAAGCTAACAAAACTAAGTTAACACTTATTACAAGCCCATTCGAAAACTGGTTTCTATTGTCTTATTTTCAAGTAATAATAAAGTACTTAAGGAGTGTTCTTTCAGCATCCTCATCCGAAAGTTGGCCCGACTCATTTGGTGGCTGACTACGTATGAATTCCTCCACATCAGCTGTGAAGTGAACCTATAAGAAAAATATATTAAATTAGTATTCAGAATTTATATAAAAGTAAATAAAAATACTTAATGGAAAAGTAAAAAAACTTACATGTATAGTCGAGGCTCGACCCTCGATCCACCTTTCCGAATCAGTCTCTTTCTTCTTCTTTACAATACGAGTTTCATTGAATAGCTCATGATCTTGCTTCATTGGCATCATAAAGCTGTCTGGTTGGCTTTGGTGATTATCCTCGGGATGAACTTGGATACAGGAATAACTTGAATACAGTAGCCGACAGGGTGTGTCTTTTGATCAATTGTTGTTCTCGTTAGCGACAATGATGATGAGAAGGCAATGACATGTGTTTCAAATAGTGATGGTGTAGGCAGGATTTTAACATTTCTAAGTAGATAAAAGAAAGATTTATAGAGGAATTCCTACTTCATTTTCCAAGAAGAAAAGAAGTTTAATTGATAGTGACAAGGTTGATGGTGATGAATTTTCCGTCGGTCATAGGCAGTTCCCATAAAACGGGGATCATAAGACTCTATGATGACAAAGATTATAGGAAGTTTTGTTCTCAACTTTCTTCCAAGTCTGATCCGTACAAGCTTAATGGGATGTTGGTGATATTTCTTCGGATTCAGACAATGATTTGACTGACAAAAGTACGGAAATGCTAATCAAAAGAATTAAAGCTAAAACGTTTTTCTTGGTAGAGAAGGATGCTGAAAAACATTTTACCTTTAATTCTTTTTATTAGCATTTCCGTACTTTTGTCAGTCAAATCATTGCTGAATCCGAAGAAATATCACCAATATCCCATTAAGCTTGTACGGATCAGACTTGGAAGAAAGTTGAGAACAAAATTTCCTATAATCTTTGTCATCATAGAGTCTTATGATCCCCGTTTTATGGGAACTGCCATGACCGACGGAAAATATTCCATCACCATCAACCTTGGCACTCCCAATTAAACTCCTTTTCCTCTTAGAAAATGAAGTATAGAATTCCTCTATTACATCTTCTTTTATCTACTTAGGAAATGTTAAACTCCTACCTACACCATAACTATTTGAAACGCATGTTCTTGCCTTCTCATCATCGTTGTCGCTAATGAGAAGAACAATTAAAGGCACACTCTGCCAGGTACTGTGTCTTAGTTATTCTTGGTGGAAGTTCCATTGCATGTCTAATAAAGTCATCAACCCCTTCTACAAAATCCTCCCGCAATCTAAAATTCCAATACATAAACCAAAATTTTAATTCATATCCTAAAGGTTCAACTCATATCCAAAAAAATTCAATTTATAATCTAAAATTTCAATTCATAAACTAAAAGTCCAATTCATATCCTAAAGGTTGAATTCATATCCTAAAGGTTCAATTCATATCCGAACACGGTTCCTCCCGCAACCTAAAATTTCAATTCATACCTAAAATTTCAAGTCATATCCTAAAATTTTAATTTATAATCTAAAATTTTAATTCATAAACTAAAATTCCAATTCATATCCTAAAGGTTCTAGTCATATTGTCACGACCCCAGTTCACCCTCCATGAACATGTAGTGATAGCACCTAGTTCCTACAACTAGGTAAGCCTATCAATGCGGAAATAACAATTGTGACGACCCCAAAGGGTCATCACCTGTTTCCTCATTCATTCCGCGCTTCCGAGGCCTTGATAACCTCACCTTTAGTTGCCTCGATTTGCGTGCGCAGTCCCGGCGCGTAGCCGGAAAGACTATATGTTAAATTCTGTGAAAAATTTCAAAATGTGGCTTTAAATGATTTAAAGTTGACTTCGGTCAATATTTTTGGTAAACGGACCCGGACCCGTGATTCGACGGTCCCGGAGGGTCCGTAAAAAAATATGGAACTCGGGCATGTGCCCGGAGTCGAAATCCGAGGTCTAGAACCCGAGTAAAAGAATTTTTCTGTGAAATTGTTTTTCTGAAATTATTAAGGAAAATAGAAAGGAAAATTGATTAAAAGACTATGGTATCGGGCTCGTATTTTGGTTCCGACGCCCGGTACAAGTCTTAAATATGTGTTACGCACTTTCTGTAAAGTTTGGTCGAAATCGGACGTCATTTGACGTGTTTCGGACCTAAATATCTAAAGTTGGAAGTTTAGGAAGTTATAATGAAAAATGATGAATTTGGGGCTTGATTAAATGATTTTGATGTTATTTTGGCGGCTTGATCGCTCGAGTAAGTTCGTAGGATGTTGTTGAGTTAGCGTGTGTGATTGGTTAGGAGCCCCGAGGGCTCTGGAGTGTTTTCGGAGGTGTTCGGGGTGTTTTTAAACTTAGAAAGACTTCAGATTTTTCTGCAATTTTTACACAGAAAGATCATTCTTCGCGTTCGCAGTGTTGCCTTCACGTTCGCATAGCCTTGCTCTCTCCCTCCTTCGCGTTCGTGTTCTGGCCATCGCGATGGTGAAGCTCTGCTGCTTCCTTCAACGCGTTCGCGTGTCTCCTATCGCGTTCGCGTAGGCCCAGACCCCAGACCCCAGAAAAATTTCTCTAC
>NW_017674909.1:0-10018 GCF_001879085.1 Nicotiana attenuata
TTTCGTAGATCAGGGGGTACCTCCAATGTTCCAATCAGTCACCCAATACCCCACTAGGACATCCAATTATCTCAGCTCATTTCGTGGGAACATCTTCTGAGGTTCGCCCCCAGGTGTTCATGTCCGGTGCAGCTTCAAATATCTTCACCGCTCCCCCATGCTCGGCCACGGCACAGCCTACACTGCCTAGGCCCAGTTTTGACCCCTCAGCTTTCACCTTCCAAACACCCCCCTTCCAAATGGAACCTCCTCAGTTTCCCACTTATACTTATCCTCAGCCGCCCTAATTTGAGTTCACTGCAGGGCAAGAAAAGACTACCAAAACTCCTGAGCAAGAAGAAATTGCGAGAAAGATGAGGAGTATGGAACAAAGCCTCAAGAACATACAAGGTTTCAGTGGGCAGAAAAGTGTGTCCTATGCTGACTTATGCATGATCCCTCATGTGCACTTACCATTGGGATTAAAAACCCCAAAATTTGAGAAGTACAATGGGCGCGGTGACCCTATTGCTCATCTCAAGAAATATTGCAATCAGCTGCGAGGAGCCGGAGGAAAGGAAGAACTACTCATGGCCTATTTCGGAGAAAGTCTGGTTGGTATCGCCTCTGAGTGGTACATGGACCAAGATATATCTCGCTGGCACATCTGGGATGATCTTGCTAGAGACTTCGTCAGGCAGTTCCAGTACAACATCGATATTGCTCCAGATAGGAACTTATTGACAAACTTGAAGAAGAAATCCTCGGAAAGCTTCCGAGAGTACGCAGTTAAATGGCGCAAGCAGGACTCCAGGGTAAAGCCTCCAATGGATGAGGTAAAAATGGTCACAGTTTTCCTCCAAGCTCAGGAAGCTGACAACTTCCAAAATATGATGTCCGCGATGGGTAAACCATTCGCTGAAGCCATCAAGATTGGCGAAAGAGTTGAAAATGGGTTGAAAACGGGTCGAATTCTAAGCCAATCCGCTATCAGAGCTACCTCCCAAGCCATTCAGGGTGGGTCTGGAGGAGTAGCAAAGGGCAAGAAAAAGGAAGAAACATCCATGGCAGCATCGGGTGCAAGAAAACACCGTACTCCCAGATCCCTTTTCCCAGAAAGGACCTCGCAGCACTATTACCCTCACCAAGACCTGGCCTATGCTCCTCAGCCATACACGGTCATGAATGCTCAACCTTATGTCCGGCCTCAGCAACAAGCCAACCGGAACCAAGCTCCATTTCCTAGAAACCAGCCTCCTTACCAAAACCACTACAACCCCCGTCCTCCACAAAATAAATTTCCCCCTCGTGAACCACCCAGGAGGCCAAATTTTACACCAATCGGGCGAATCCTACTCCAGTCTGTTTCCAAAGCTTGTCCAAATGGGTCTGCTACAGCCAGTTCCTCAAACTAGGCAAAACCATGCATTACCCGCTTACAGAGCTGGCGCCCGATGTGCCTATCACTCAGGGGCAGAAGGGCACGACACGAATGATTCCTGGACTTTGAAGAGAGCAGTGGAGAACTTGATAGAACAAAGGAAGATAGTGCTAAGAGATGAAGATGTCCCCAATGTGACTAACAACCCACTACCAGCCCACAACAACGGGCCGGTAATCGGAATGATTTGTGAGGACAAGGAATTTTACCCAGCGTTGAAGGCCATCATTGCCATCACTGATATAGAAAAGAAACCAAAAGCTACCCCGAAGCAAGACAAAGGGGAGAAAAGGAGCAAAACCACCCTTACAAAGTCAGAGAAGAAAGTTGAAGTTGAAACTGGGGCAACACCTCCCAAAGATGCTGTTCTCTATGTCCCTCGAGGCCGCAAAGAAAAGCAGATGACTTTGAGTCCTCCCAGGAGATTCGAGCTGAATAGGATAACCCAAATGTATGTGCCCAAGGGAACTTATGTGATGCGGGGGCCAACTAATCCACCAAGGCTGAGTGAGCCCGTGGTTATTGGCCGCGCGCCACAGAAGCCCATGACAGATCCTACTGCGGTGCCCTAGAATTACAACAAATCAGTGGTGACTTATAAGGGCAAAGAAATCTAAGGAGAAGTTCAAGAAAATTACCCTGTTGAAAAGTACTCCAATTTGGAAAAGGTGAACAACGCCACTAAAAAGCGCTTCCCCTCTAAGAAGCTCGTGAGTGTTAAAGAAGCGGAAGCCTTCTTTCAAAAGATGAAAATGGCGGATTATGAGGTGATCGACCAGCTTCGAAAATCTCCTAAACAAGTCTCCTTATTATCTATGTTGATGAGCTCCACCGAACATCAGAAGGTATTGATCAAAACCCTTAACGAAGCATATGTGCCTGTCGAGACTTGTGTAGAGCTGTTGGAAAGAATGGCAGAAAGATTTTTCGCAATTAACCAGATCTCTTTCAGCAAAAATGACTTGCCCCCAGAAGGGGCCGCACATAACAAAGCCCTACACCTAACAGTCAATTGCGAAGGGTACTACGTGAAAAGGGTTATGGTGGATGGAGGCTCTGGGGTGGACATCTGCCGACTCTCAACTCTGCAGCGTATGGAAATCGGGACCGAAAGAATTCGACCCAACAATGTCTGTGTACGTGCCTTCGATGGCATCAAAAGGGACATAATTGGAGAGATCGATCTAATTCTGGCCATCGGCCCAGTAGACTTTGAAGTAACCTTCCAGGTTCTAGACATGGACACATGCTACAATTTTCTTCTGGGGAGGCCATGGATCCATACAGCGGGGGCTGTGCCCTCTACTCTTCATCAGATGGTAAAGTTCGAGCATGAGGATCAAGAGATCGTGGTCCACGGGGAAGATGAGCAATCAATTTATCGGGACCCATCAGTCCCATGTCTTGAAGCAAGAGAAGGGAGTGAGCACATAGTTTATCAGGCCTTTGAAATTGTGGTTGCACACCAGTACGAAGAAGGAAACCCTTGCCCCCAACCATTCCTTTCTAATGCATCCATCATGGTGGCCAAAGAAATAATCCGACATAGCTTCAAACCGGGGAAGGGACTTGGGAAATCATTGTAAGGAATAGCTGAACCCATCACCTTGCCTGCCACTGAGAAGTTCTTCGGAGTAGGCTTCAGACCCACACTAGCTGATATAAAATGGGCAGACGACAGAAAGAATGATGGATGGGTTTTTCCACAGCCAGTGCCACATCTGTACAGAACATTTGTCAAGCCGAAATACAATGAAGAGAAGGAGGATGAGGCTTTTACAGCCGAAGAGATTGAAGAGATCTGTTGGGCAATGAGGAAGATACTATATGAAACCCACATGGTCCAGCCAGGGGAGGGCTCAAGCACCGCTGAGGTGCTGTATATGGGACCTGGCGCCAAGCTGCAGAATTGGAAGGCTACGCCATTCCCAATTAGGCGGGAGTCCCGGTAGTCCTGTCCTGCCACTTTTTATGCATCGCGAGTTATCCCAGGGTGTAACTCGGATGTTTCCTTTAGTTTCTTGTCATTTATTTTCCAAATGTAAACCCTATTATCTTCAAATTCCAAGAAATGAAATCAATATTTCATCGTTCATCTTTCTTTATTCTTTCTGATTTTGTTTTTTTCTCTTTTATTTCTTCTTTCAGTTCTAATAATGCGGCTTTAAATAATATGACATGCTTGCGGACTTCATGCCCAGATCCAAACACGCTGTCTAACTGTGAAATAATGAACCAAGAACCGGAATATGATGAAGAAGAGGCTTTTAGGGAAATAAATCGAGAATTGGAACAATTTGAGAATAAACCTAAGCCGAACCTAAATGATACTGAGCCGGTTAACTTGGGAAGTTCTGAAGAAATCAGGGAAACCAAGATAAGCATTCACACAGATGAGAAAACCCAGGATGCATTAATCCAACTCTTGTTTGAGTTCAAAGATGTGTTTGCTTGGTCATATCACGACATGCCAGGACTGAGTGTCGATTTGGTGGTTCATAAGTTGCCGACTTACCCCGATTACCCCCCTGTCCAGCAAAAGCAGAGAAAGTTTAAAACTGACATCAGTGACAAAATCAAAGAAGAAACGTCACGAAACAGTTGAAAGCAGGGGTGATCCGAGTGGTCCAGTACACCACATGGCTAGCCAATGTAGTTCCAGTACCGAAGAAAGATGGGAAGACCCGAGTGTGTGTGGATTACAGAGATTTAAACAAGGCAAGTCCCAAAGACAACTTCCCTTTGCCCAACATCCACATCCTTGTTGGTAACTGCACCAAACATGAGATACAGTCCTTCGTGGACTGTCACGCAGGATATCACCAGGTGTTGATGGATGAAGAAGACGCAGAAAAAACAGCTTCTACCACACCTTGGGGTACATACTATTACAGAGTCAAGCCATTTAGTCTGAAGAATGCTGAGGCAACCTACATGAGGGCCATGACCGCCATTTTCCATGATATGATGCACCAAGAAATAGAGGTGTATGTGGACGACGTGATCATCAAATCCAAAACCCAGGATGACCACGTTCGGGACCTGAGAAAATTCTTTGAGCGGTTGCGCAGATATGATTTGAAGCTGAACCCAGCCAAATGTGCATTTGGAGTCCCATCCGGCAAACTTTTAGGATTTATAGTTAGCCGGAGAGGTATTGAGTTAGATCCAACAAAGATAAAATCTATCCGGGATTTGCCTCCTCCGAAAACCAAGAAAGATGTGATGAGTTTGTTGGGTAGATTGAACTACATCAGCCGGTTCATTGCCCAGTTGACATCCACGTGTGAACCCATATTCAAATTGCTGAAGAAAGATGCGGCAATCAAGTGGACGGATGAATGTCAAGAAGCTTTTGATAAAATCAAGGAATATCTGTCAAATCCGCCAGTCTTGGTCCCACCTGAGCCAGGGAGGCCTTTGTTCTTGTACCTGAAAGTCTTGGAAAATTCTTTCGGCTGCGTCCTCGGGCAACACGATGTGACCGGAAAGAGAGAGCAGGTTACTACTTGAGCAAGAAATTTACCAGTTATGAAGCCAAGTACACATTGTTGGAAAGAACTTGCTGCGCCTTGACTTGGGTCGCTCAGAAGCTGAGACATTATTTGCAAGCCTACACCACTTACCTCATAACTAGGTTGGATCCATTAAAATACATATTCCAGAAGCCAATGCCCACTGGGAGGCTAGCAAAGTGGCAGATCCTACTTACGGAATTTGACATAGTATATGTCACCCGCACGGCAATGAAGGCCCAGGCGTTAGCTGATCATATGGCTGAAAATTCGGTCGATGATGAATACCAACCTTTGAATACTTACTTCCCGGACGAAGAGGTAAACTCAGTTGAGGCAATATCCGAAGACACCAATGCTTGGAAAATGTTCTTCGACGGAGCGGTAAACCCAAAAGGTGTTGGAATTGGGGCAATCTTGATCTCGCCCACTGGACAGCATTATCCGGCCACGGCCAGGCTTCGGTTTTTCTGCACAAACAACACTGCCGAGTATGAAGCCTGCATTATGGGTATGAACATGGCAATCGACCAAGATGTCGAAGAGTTGTTGATCATGGGAGACTCAGATCTGATTATCCGGCAAGCCCAAGGAGAATGGGAAACCCGAGATTTTAAGCTTATCCCTTATAAGCAGCATGTGGAAGACCTCAGCAAGCGATTCAAATCAATAGAGTTCAGGTACATCCCTCGTTGTCACAATGAATTGGCCGATGCACTTACTACTTTGGCCTTAATGCAGCCATATCCAGGCAATGCCCACATAGATCCCTTGGAAACCAAATTAGGGAGAGGCACGACTACTGTAATACGGTTGAGGCAGAATCGAATGTGCAGCCATGGTACCATGACATCAAAAGGTTTCTAAAAATGCAAGAATACCCTGAGCAAGCCAGTGGGGACCAAAAGAGAACCATTAGACGACACGCGAGCGGTTTCTTTTTGAGTGGTGATGTCTTGTATAAAAGAACTCTGGACCTCAACTTGTTAAGATATGTTAACGCCGAAGAGGCCGGAAGGATCATGCATGAAGTACACGCAGGAGTGTGTGGACCCCACATGAACGGGTATGTTTTGGCAAAGAAAATCCTCTGAGCAGGCTACTACTGGATAACCATGGAAAAAGACTGTTTCAGCTTTGTTCGGAAGTGTCATCAGTGTCAGCTGCACGGTGATTTGATTCATGCACCCCCCCCCCACAGAACAGCATCCCATGTCAATGCCTTGGCCATTTGTTGCTTGGGGAATGGACGTCATTGGGCCAATTGAGCGGAAAGCCTCAAATGGACACAGATTCATACTGGTCGTCGTTGACTACTTCACAAAATGGGTTGAAGCCATCACTCTCAAATCTGTCACAAAGAAAGTTGTGGTAGATTTCGTGCACTCCAATCTTATCTGCCGTTTTGGTATTCCTGCAACGTTCATCACAGATAATGCTGCAAACCTGAATAGTCGTTTGATGGAAGAGATATGCGAACAATTCAAAATAACGCATAGGAACTCTACTCCTTATCGGCCTAAAGCCAATGGTGCCGCTGAAGCAGCAAACAAGAACATCAAGAAGATTTTGAGAAAGATGATTCAGAGCTCCGGGCAATGGCATGAAAAGTTGCCTTTCTCATTACTGGGATATCGCACTACGGTGCGCACATCGGTAGGAGAAATCCCATACCTTTTGGTCTATGGCACTGAGGCTGTGATACCCGCGGAGGTGGAAATCCCTTCCCTCCGGATCATTTTTGAAGCTAAAATCAAAGACAGTGAGTGGGTTAAGACTCGTCTGGAACAGCTGACCTTAATTGACAAAAAGCGGATGGCTGCGATCTGCCACGGGCAGTTGTACCAACAAAGAATGGCCCGTGCTCATAACAAGAAAGTGCGGCCCAGGAATTTTGAAGTGGGACAACTTGTGTTAAGGCGCATTCTTCCTCATCACCAGGAAGCAAAAGGAAAATTTGTTCCTAATTGGAAGGGCCCATACATCATCAGAAAGATATTGCCGAGAGGAGCATTGTATCTGGACGATATCAAAGGAAATGATCCCGAAGCAGCTGTGAATGAGGATGCAGTAAAAAGGTACTATGTTTACACTTTCTGCAGCAGTGACTTTGTTCAATTGGGATGACGAAGGCTTTCATTCTTGCTACCCAAACACTATAACCCTTTTGCAAACCCTTTGAGCCAGTCAACTTTCTTTGGCTACCCTCTTTGGAACCCGAAAGTGTATTGAAAAAAAAATCAAATCAAAAAACAAAAGAAAGAAAAAAGAAAACAAAACAAAATAGAAAAACAAAAGAAAACAAGAAAACAAATGTTTCCCTGAACTACGTTCAACTTGATTCTGAAAGGATACATAGGCAGCCTCTCTCTGGGATTCAGTCACACCAAAACAAAAATCCAATTTTCCCCAAAAGTGAAACTGGGGCAGATGATATAATCGTTCGGAAAATGAGCCTGCCAGAACGGTTCCAAAGTTGTAATTCCATCCAGATTCTTTTTACCCAAACCTTGTCCAAGTCTTTCTGATCAATTGGCAAAGGGGTATATAAGGTGTCGGAATTAGAAAACACCGTTGCTTGGATCTGATACAACCAAACTGAGAGAAATAAAATGAGAGAGTCTTATCGGTGAAAACCTACGGGCACCATAAGGTGACAGTGAGCAGAGAAATTGAAAAAGAGAGAGTCCGTTTAGTGAAAACTCGTAAAGAGCACTATCAGGCGACGGTGAGAAGAGAAATGAGAGAGGTCGATTGGCGAAAACCCGCAAAGGGCGCCGTCGGTCGAAAAGAAGACACCCGTCACCACCATCAGAGTCTTGGCAAGGTTTTCGGTCTGGAAGTATGGGTCAAAATGGGTTTATGAGAAGTTGGAAAAGTTTTTGCGGTTCGGGCATCCAGTCCAAGAAGCATGTCATGTCTATTTGAAGCTTGCATGCACCCCAGATAAGTCCTTCCTTCCTTCCCGAAAGGGACACTTTTCTTTAAATTCATTTTCTTGCCTTTTGTTTACTTGAATCCCTTTCGGTCTAACTCTGTTTCCAAACCTAATACAAAGAAAAGGTGGCAAGATTGGCTTTACAGGGCTCTGCCTAACAAAAGTTAAAGAAAGGCACCCAGCCTCGTCAGGAGCATAAGTCGACCTCGACTGGCCATGGTGGCTGATGTTTTGAAAATGAAATACTCTTGAAAAGAAAGGAAATCAAAGTCAAATGCCCACAAAGGCAGAATGAAGTTAAAAGGTTGAGTCCCACGTGGCTAACCGTCACGGCAAAGATTCGAAAGCCAAGGGATCCCGATGCTCTGAAATCAAAGTTATTGAAAATGAAAAGAAAGCCAAAGGCAAAAGCCCCTAGAGGCAGAATAAAGTGAAAGGCCAAAGCCTCATACGGGTGAGCCGTCACGGGAAATTTCGAAAAGTTGAGGTCCTCGGTTTGAGAGAGAGATCAATCCTCAGAAAAGCCAGCAAGCAGCAGAAGTTCTCACCAAAAAGAGTTGGGCCGACATCAAGTGATCAAAACAATCAAGGCCACAAAACCAACCACCGTTTCAAACTAACAATTGTTCTTTGGTTTGAAAAATTGAAACAGGTGCAGCCCAAAGCAACCGTGCAAAAGCAGGTGCAACCAAAAGGAAAGATGCGCAAAAGCTAGAAACAGCTTTGCAGCAAATAATCAATCCAGAAAGGGAAGTTTCCTCCAAGTTCTTTCCTGCATTTTATTTAAAAAATGAAATAAAAAAAGGGGAGAAAAAGAAGAAAATCCAAACAAAAATGATAGCTTTGATTCCCAACCTCAATCTTTTACGCCTTTTGCCAACATTAGGGTTCCAATCCCTGAGTTGTGCCTTTTTAGACATAGGGCCTCCATTCCCTAGTCGCCTTTTGCAAATATTAGGGCTCCAATCCCTGAGTTGTGCCTTTTTAGACATAGGGCCTCCATTCCCTAGTCGCCTTTTGCCAAGATTAGGGCTCTAATCCCTGAGTTGTGCCTTTTAGACATAGGGCCTCCATTCCCTAGTCGCCTTTTGCCAACATTAGGGCTCCAATCCCTGAGTTGAGCCTTTTTAAACATAATGTCTCCATTCCCTAGTCGCCTTTTGCAAACATTAGGGCTCCAATACCTAAGTTGTGCCTATTTAGAGATAGGGCCTCCATTCCCTAGTCGCCTTTTGCCAACATTAGGGCTCCAATCCCTGAGTTGTGCCTTTTTAGGCATAGGGCCTCCATTCCCTAGTCGCCTTTTGCCAACATTAGGGCTCCAATCCCTGAGTTGAGCTTTTTACCTTTTAGCCAACATTAGGGTTCCAATCCCTGAGTTGCGTCTTTTAGACATAGGGCCTCCATTCCCTAGTAGGCTTTTGCCAACATTAGGGCTCTAATCCCTGAGTTGAGCTTTTTACCCTTTAGCCAACATTAGGGCTCCAATCCCTGAGTTGAGCCTTTTTAGACATAGGGCCTCCATCCCCTAGTCGTCTTTTGCCAACATTAGGGCTCCAATCCCTGAGTTGTGCCTTTTTAGGCATAGGGCCTCCATTCCCTAGTCGCCTTTTGCCAACATTAGGGTTCCAATCCCTCAGTTGAGCCTTTTAGATATAGGGCCTCCATTCCCTAGTCGCCTTTTGCCAACATTAGGGCTCCAATCCCTGAGTTGTGCCTTTTTAGACATAGGGCCTCCATTCCCTAGTCGCCTTTTGCCAACATTAGGGCTCCAATCCCTGAGTTGTGCCTTTTTAGACATAGGGCCTCCATGAAACCCTAGTCGCCTTTTGCCAACATTAGGGCTCCAATCCATGAGTTGAGCCTTTTTAGACATAGGGCCTCCATTCCCTAGTCGCCTTTTGCCAACATAAGGGCTCCAATCCCTGAGTCGATCATTTTTAGGCATAGGGCCTCCATTCCCTAGTCGCCTTTTGCCAACATTAGGGCTCCAATCCCTGAGTTGTGCCTTTTTAGACATAGGGCCTCCATTCCCTAGTCGCCTTTTGCCAACATTAGGGCTCCAATCCCTGAGTTGAGCCTTTTTAGACATAGGGCCTCCATTCCCTAGTCGCCTTTTGCCAACATTAGGGCTCCAATCCCTGA
>NW_017674909.1:11117-12099 GCF_001879085.1 Nicotiana attenuata
TAATGTTGGCAAAAGGCGACTAGAGAATGGAGGCCCTATGTCTAATAGGCACAAATCAAGGATTGGAGCCCTAATGTTGGCAAAAGGCGACTAGGTAATGGAGGCCCTATGTCTAAAAGGCACAACTCAAGGATTGGAGCCCTAATGTTGGCAAAAGGCGACTAGGGAACGAGGCCGTACTGTCTAAAAGGCGCAACTCAGGGATTGGAGCCCTAATGTTGGCAAAAGGCGACTAGGGAATGGAGGCCCTATGTCTAAAAAAGGCACAACTCAGGGATTGGATCCCTAATATCGGCAAAAGGCGACTAGGGAATGGAGGCCCTATGTCTAAAAAGTCACAGCTCAGGGATTAGAGTCCTAATGTTGGCAAAAGACGACTAGGGAATGGAGGCCCTATGTCTAAAAAAGGCACAACTCAGGGATTGGAGCCCTAATATTGGCAAAAGGCGACTAGGGAATGGAGGCCCTATGTCTAAAANCCAATCCCTGAGTTGAGCCTTTTTAGACATAGGGCCTCTATTCCCTTGTCGCCTTTTGCTAATATTAGGGCTCCAATCTCTGAGTTATGCCTTTTTAGACATAGAATTCCCTAGTCGCCTTTTTGCCAACATTAGGGCTCCAATCCCTGAGTTGTGCCTTTTAGACATAGTGCCTCCATTCCCTAGTCGCCTTTTGCCAACATTAGGGCTCCTTTTGCCAACATTAGGGCTCCAATCCCTAAGTTGAGATTTTAGACATAGGGCCTCCATTCCCTAGTCGCCTTTTGCCAACATTAGGGCTCCAATCCCTGAGTTGAGCCTTTTTAGACATAGGGCCTCCATTCCCTAGTCGCCTTTTTGCCAAATTAGGGCTCCAATCCCTGAGTTGTGCTTTTTAGACATAGGGCCTCCATTCCCTAGTCGCCTTTTTGCCAACATTAGGGCTCCAATCCCTGAGTTGAGCTTTTTAGACATAGGGCCTCCATTCCCTAGTCGCCTTTTCG
>NW_017674909.1:12119-81182 GCF_001879085.1 Nicotiana attenuata
GTACGGCGTCCTACTTCCCGTAGTCCGTTCGTTTTCCCAAACATTTAGGGCTCCAATCCCTGAGTTGAGCTTTTTAGACATAGGGCCTCCATTCCCTAGTCGCCTTTTCGCCAACATTAGGGCTCCAATCCCTGAGTTGACATTTTTAGATAAAGGGCTCCATCCCCTGATCATTTCCCTTCTAGATAGATGCAATCCTTGTTTTATTCGCTTTCAAAAAAAATAGTTTAGATTTTGTTGCAAATAACTCACGAAATTTTCCTAGTGAAAACTGGGGCAGAAAAATTTCTTTCGTTTGTTTGTTTTGGTGTCTGAGCAGGTTTTACCTCGAGACACAGGGTTCGAGATGACCAAAAGAATGAGTCTCAATCCAGAATAAAGAAAAGAACAAAAAGAACAAAAAGAAGTGAATTCAAAATGCTGAAGCGGACAAAGATGTGGACTGCTCAAAACTTGGTTGAAGTCACAAGCTCCGCCTGTCCCGCTTTGATCCAAATGCCGAAGAAAGAAACAGCGCCTGCAGTTGACGAGCATCAAGATTCAGATCGGAGTTTGCAGCCAGAGCTAGCCAAGACTCAAGATCAAGCTTCAAAAGATTTATAGATAGGAATCTTGTAACTCGTAGTTGATAGGCCTAGCTAGCTTAGTTTTTGATTTTCCTTTTAGTGTAATAAGGAGGTCAGCTAGCAGCAACAGCAGCAGCAGTGAAATCATAGCTCCCGGTATTCCCAGCTACCAAAACTTCCAGAACTACACTGATCTGATTCCTTTATAGCCAAGGATTTGTAGGCAACCTCTGAAGCAAGGTTCGGTCAGACCTTTTCAAAAATGCTTCTCATGGAGTGTCAAGCAGGCAAAAATCCCTCATAATTGCTCTCTTTATCTTTGCCCGAAAACCCTTCATGTCTCCGAGCAAAGAGGGGCAGCTGTGAGCATGTGATTTTTGCCTCGCATGATTTACTCCTACAGAATTCTTAGATTTAGGATTTTTCCTTTAATTATTTGATTTTTTAGGAATTAATTGCATAATTTTCGTGTTTGTTTGTATTTTTGTGTGCATATTTAAGTTATATAATTCATAAGAAAATACAAAAATAGTGCATTTGCATTTAGGGCCTTATTTTATATTTTTTAGATTTATTAGTTATTTAATGTTACAAAAATGAAAGAAAATAACAAAAATAGCTCTTTTGCATTCTTACTTTTGAATTTTCGAATTTATTGTAGTTTTCTTTTTTTTTTAGGACTTAATTAATTTTTGAGAAAGCAATTAGTTTACTTTTGGAATTAAATCAGGTCTTTTTATTTTAATTTTGTTTTTAACAAATCTGAAAATGAAGAAAGAAAAAGAAAAGAAAATGAAAAGAAAAAGAGGTTTTTCTTAATAAAAGAGATCAGATTTTTCTTTTGGGGCCAAAACCCATTGAAATTGTTCAGGCCCAAGTCGAGTTCCATCTACCCGTCCAAAACCCACCAAATACCCGGTGCAAACCCACATTTTAACCCGGTCCGCCCTTCCTTGAGTCCAAACGACCCCGTTTTGCTTCCGTTACATCTAGGTCGTTGATCTCATCTCATCCAACGGTCCGGAATTGGGAAATTAATAATATATATATATATGTCCTAACGACCCCCCCCCCTACCCCATCTCTCATCTCTCACATACCCCTTGTAGGTCCGCCGATCTTCGCCCTAAAACCACCGCCTGCCGCCTGCCGCCTGCCGCCTGCCGCCCGCCGGAAATCGCCTACGGCAGCGGCCGGCGGTCAATCGTGCCCAAAATCACACCCTTGAGCCCTCTCCACCTCCCCATCCCAAATCTCCAAATACCTCCTCTCAAATCCCCCTAGAACGCCTCGAATTTCTGAAACCCTAGCGTCGCCACGATGTTCTCCGGTGGCGGCGCCACCTCTGTTCAACCCCAAACTAACACCAAATAACCCTAAGCCCCACTCATTCCAAATACCTACTCCGTCTGCTTCAAAACCCTTCAGAACCGTTCGAATTTTAAATCGAAGCATCTGAACCCTAAGTCTCCAAAACGTAAATCAGTGGTCGTTTTGAAGATTTAAGGCCGGGAGGGGTTTTATGCATGTGTTTCATTTGAGAACACGTGATTAAAACCCATTCCGTTCAAAATCGGAGGGTACTGGAGGTTTGTTCAAGCCAACCATCCGCCTATCTGCTTTGGGTATTTCTTTTCTCTTCCTCTCGTTTCTTTATTTTTGTTTTCTTTTCCTCGTCTCCTTTTTTTTTCTCTTTCTCATTCTTCTTGTTTTTGTTTCATTCGACCAGTTAGTGAAATTAGATAGCATGAACTTGTTAGTAATTTTGTTTAGTTATGTCAAACGAACTTAGGGCCAATTATGTTGTGTTAATTTTGTTATTATTGATCTTTTGTCTTTTGTTTTTTATAAGTGTCGATTTAATAGTCAGAAAATAATCAATTGGTTGCTTCTTATATTGTCAATTAGCTTTGGTAAGGTTTGGGTCAGAAATTGAGCTTTGAATGCTCAATTGGACTGATTTAAAATCAGCTTTGGGCCTGTTGAGTCATTTATGGCCTAGTTCAAAAGAAACCCGTTTGTTTTGGCCCAGGGGATTTTCCATAAATGTAAAAACAGGGTAACTAAGGGGTAATTTGGGTGATTCACTTAGGGAATCTTTTGTTAACTGCTTTAGGAAGCTTCTTGGAAGCTAAAAATAGCCTTACTTGGCTAGCAAGTCAGAAAATAAGGGACTAAGTAGCAAAATTGAAAATTGAGAAAGGGCTCAAGGGCAAAACCTGGCATATATTTGCTGCCCTAGTAACTTTCCTATAAAGACATAGTTACTTGAGGCTCAATTCAGATTTTGGGGGAGAGCTAAAAAATCCAAAAAGAGCAGAGGCGGCTGAAAATTTTGATAGAAACACTGTTCCATTAAGTTTTCTTCTGATTTTAAAAAGAGCTTCTATCTCTGAAAACTTCTGATTCATCTGGGGTAAAATGGATTGAACTGGCTGCTTAGGAGGTCTGGTTTTGAAGTCTGGGTTGGTTTATTAACTGCTGCATATCAATTCTTGGCTTGAGACTGGGTCACTGATTGCTTCTGTTGCTGATTGTTACTGTTTTCATTGCTAAATCCTTACTTTTGTTCTTTGCTCTTTCAATATCCAGGTACACATTCCTGAGACTCACACAATGTGATATTCAATTGGACACTGAGAAATGAAAACTGGAATTTTGATGTTTAGATGTTAGACCTTTAGTTCATAGTTATTTTCATTGCCATTTCCTGTATCTTACTCTTCTTAAATGACATGTGTTCAGTTGAGAATTTGATATGATTTTGTTGAAGTAAATTGATTCTGAACCTGCTAAATCCTGTGTTAGAGTGTGAGTACTTAGATCTTACTTCTCATGTTGTAGTTAAGTGACGAGGGACTATATTGAAGCTATTTTTCTTGGTTAGCTTCCCTTTTCTTTATGAAGCAATTCTAGACAGGGGCTGCTATGTAATATTTAAAGCTTTGGGGGTGTGCTAATGACTGAGTAGTGCTGATATGAGATGCTGTAAGATCTGGACTGGTTTAATGTCTTTCACATGTGTCTTTTTTTGGTTATAGCAATGGTTATGCCTGCTGAAGGTTGGTAGTCTATGTTGGTTGCAATGGCTGGTATATGATAGGGATAGAACGATAACATTTTATAGGCTGTTTGGTTGAAAACAAGAAAAGTTATTTTTGATATGAAGTTTTCCGTTCATGAACCTGTGCTGAAAGTGATCCTAATAGCTTGTTAATGTTTTTAAAATTGACATGAGTCACCTTAGGATTTTATGATTTGCTAAGTCTTTGTGAATTTCTTTGCCATAGCATATGTTTAATAAAGCACTTCTAAGCTTTAGAATTTGTCAGACTTTTATTGAATCTGCTGAATACTTATGTGTTAAATGATCTAATGATTATATGGTATGGAAAACCATTTTGAGTGCATTCTGCACTTCGAAGCTCATACATTGCTTGATTAGAGACTCGATCTCGAGTCCCATTGCTCAACTCTCCCAGATTTGGGCCCCTGATGGGCTTGGAACAGAAATCTGTTCATGCTTCGTCACGTGAAAGCCCAATTGGTCAAGCCCAAGGTTTGGCGCTGCTTGCTAATGTTCCTTCCTGAAGGCCCAAGCATTTAAGAATAAAGTATAGATAGTCCCTTAATTAATAATTTGGTTTGAGCAATAATTTAAAATAGCCGCAGTTTCTTTAAGCTTATTTAGTTAGTCTAATAATTGAGGTGCACCATATTAGATAAAATAAATAGTTTATGGCCCTCTAAGCTTTAGTTTGAATACCTTCACTTTAAAAATGGAATTGAGGTGTACCATGCCAAATAAAACCTCAAAACTCATGGCCCTCATTTAATTAATTTTAATCCTTTAGAAATCTAGGCGTGCCATTTAGCGAATTTTCATGGCCCTCGCAAAGTTGCAAACGCGTAGTTACTTTAGGCGCGTTGTTTAATAATTTACTTTCCTAAACTCGGATTCACATTTATGTGACCCAAATCCAAATTCCAGTAATGTTATATACAATGTGTTGCGGATTGCGGGTGCATTTATGTGAGGTGGTCCAAGACATATTTTAAATGACGTTGCAATTTTCTTTAATAAATGAATAAAAGCGGTTAAAGTTTAAAATTGCACCATAGGCTAGAACATGTATTAAAGTCAGATAATGGGCCAGTTATAATAGTTTAAGCAACCGTGCTAGAACCACAGAATCCGGGGGTGCCTAACACTTTCCCTCGGGTTAACAGAATTCCTTATTCAGAATTTCTGATTCGCAGACTTCAAAAGGAAAGTCGAAGTTTTCCACGATTTGGGATTCAAAATAAACCGGTGACTTGGGACACCAAATAAACTATCCCAAGTGGCGACTCTGAAATAAATAAAATAATCCCATTTCGAATAATGTCACTTGAAGTGGAAAACTCCCTTATATACTACCTTTCGGGGTGGTGCGTAAAAAAGGAGGTGTGACAGCTACTAGCTATGCCTATGTCCGGGTAGTTTTAGGCCTACATCATGCCTTGATTGATATTGTTGTTAATTCATGTTTATTGTTTGTTTTGAGAAGAAACAAGATTAAGGATGTGTAATAATTGGGTTGAAAGAAATTTAAATCGAAGAAGTTGAGATTTTAAGAGTTTTCATTAAACTTCGTATTTTCAGAAAGAAATGCTAAATATCTAAACAATTTAAGAAACCTATAATTGACCGCATCGCATGTATAATTCGCGAGTGGGGGAGTTATATTTTACCGCGTCGCACGTATGATTCGCGAGCGAGGTACTACCTTTCACTAATCTCATGGGAGCGGGCCGATCGTCTCGGCAGGTTAATAGATGCATCTATGGTTCGTGCCATTCGACTCTCTGGCGGTGTACAGTTTACTTTTATGTTGGATCGGGTCGTACGCCTTGGCATTTCCTATATATATATATATATATGTGTGTGTGTGTGTGTGTGCGTGTGTGTGTGTGTGTGTGTGTGTGTGTATGTATTATACTCATGGAATCGTGCATAACACTTGGCCAGAAGCCAGTGTATCTGAGGGATTTTCCCTGATTTGAATCCTGATAACTTCCTTGACGGAAACCACTATAATTGTACACATATGCTCCGGTTACGGAGGAAACTTGCTAGCTAAAAACTTGAGTAAAATTATGAAGAAGGGGGATGGTTCCATGTGTTTTATACATGTTTATTTCATATATATTAGCACTAAATAGGGAGCCGCCGAATACACCAGCTACGCCTAACATGTGAAATGGGTGCATAAGGATGTTGTGCTCAGCCTGGAATACAATCATGAAATTGAAAGTACCAGAGATTCCTAGAGGCATACCATCAGAAAAACTTCCTTGACCAATTGGGTAGATCATGAAAACTGCGGTAGCAGCTGCAACAGGAGCTGAATATGCAACACCAATCCAAGGTGCCCTGTTTCATACTTATTCACTTCTTTACTGTAATGATATTATTGGACCATTAGTTGTCGAATTCGACCTCTCGTCACTACTTCTTCGAGATTAGACGGGATACTTACTGAGTACACGTTGTTTTTGTACTCATACTACACTAGCTGTGCTATTTTGTTGCACAGGCTCATGTATGTCTAGTGGCCTAGTTGGGCGCATCGGCCCGGTTGATATAGACGCTTAGGTGAGCTGCACTTCTCGAGAGGACCCGCAGCTAGCACAGTCTCCTTTAGAGTATTGTATTGTATTTTCTCTACTGTCCAATTTGTATTCCGGATGGTTGTTGTATTACATTGTTTCCTAGAAATTGCTCATACACTTGTGACACCGGGTTCTGGTATGATTATGGGATTATTCAATATTAAGTTTGTTAAAGATATCATTATTTACTCAGTGAGTTTCATTATTTATTGTTTGATGTACAAAAGAAATAATTTCACTAATACTAAAATGGGAATTTAATTAACTTCTTGGTGTTGGCTTGCCTGACAGTGGTGTCCGGCACCATCACGACCCTTAGTGGATTTTGGGTCGTGACATCTTCGTCCTTTTAATATAGTATAGATTTTCTTTTCTTGTCTGTATACGGACGGATCGGGAGGCCCAATTCCGTGGTCATTGCGCCTCTCCCTTAGCCTCGAAAGGGCCTCGAAGATCCGGGGACGCAACAAAAGAGCTTCGAACTCGAAGGCTCTTCACACTCGACCTCGACGCGGCATGAGTCTGTGATTATCAAGGGTAAGCGGGAAGTTCCCTAGGTATATGGACCGAACTGACATCACCTGCATGAATAGTAGCAGTCTATGCTAGATTACTAGGTAGTTGTTTCCAGCTATCCTACTTTGTAATAAATGCTTTTATGCCATGAATGGTTTCCCCGTCATATAAAAAGAGGGGTCCTTATCATCTGAAAGGATCTGATGCTCAATATTGAATACAAAGAACATTCTCTTCTCTCTCTAACATATTCCCCAAAGCTCTTTACTTCCATTTATTGCTTACATTCATTGTGTTCTATTTATTGTTCTTCATTTATTGCTTATCATTGATCATTAAGAGCCATCATTGAATTTATCATAACTGTTAGTCCCTCCATCAACTGCACACGGCAAGATAAAAGACTCGACCTCGAGGCCCCGAATAAGCAAGCTCGAGGCCTTGCTTGTCAGCCTATTGGTACGGTTATCGTCTTGTTTCCAAGCCCTTATCTCATTTTCTAATCTCTTACTTAGCATCCATTGCTCAACAACTAGCATAAAAATAGATCAAGTATTTTTAGAACCCAAAAATCAAATTTAATTGTAATTACCATTTTCACGGTAAACAGTTTGGTGCCCACCGTGGGGCTAAAAATAATAGTGATTATTTTCTTGCTGGTTTAACTACGTAACGCAAGTTATCTTTCACAATTTTTTTGTTCAAGGCCTTTGATTTTAGGTCAGAATGTCTAACTCAGTGAACACACACGAAAACACCAATCTCGAAGACCATGGAAAAAATGGTGTTGACATCTCAGGTGTCGGTATGCCACCACGAAACCCTGAGTACGCACCAGAACCAATGCCCTTAGACGCGGTCGCACGCGATGCCCAGCGCATCGATATAGGCTCTCACATTAACAGAAGCGCACAGCGAGAGATTCAGCAGGAAACTCGGAGAAACCTGACCTGGGCGAAAAGAGAGATTCCTCAGCAAATCGTCCATATGATCATCGGAGGGACCGACATCCCCCAAGGACCCGTGATCAAACGAATAAAAATATCCACTGCAGTAGAAGAGCCGATCCGAGATCGCACGATCGAAAACACCCTTGCATTCAGCAAGGAAGATTTTGAGACCTTGACGCAACCGCACAACGATACACTGGTAATTTCATTTCTCCAAAATAACATTCGGATTAAATGTGTGCTCGTGGATCCAGGTAGCTCAGTCAACATAATCAGGTCAGGGGTAGTAGAACAGCTTGGGTTGCTCGACCAGATCGTGCCCGCCTCCCAAGGTCCTCCACGGCTTCAACATGGCCGGCGAGGTAACGAAAGAGGAGATCGCCCTCCCAGTCGACGTGTCCGGTACAATTCAGAACACCAAGTTCCACGTCATCAATGGTGACATGAGGTACAACGCATTGCTCGGCAGGCCATGGATACACAGCATGAGGGCAGTACCGTCAACTCTACACCAGATGATGACGTTTCCAACAAAGGACGGTATAACAGCCGTATATGGAGAACAGCATGCAGCAAAAGAAATGTTCGCGGTTCACTTGGAGGCGTCGAATCCAACACAGTCTATCTCGGAAGAATCCGGAAGTGTACAGACCCCCGAGGCTAACGAAGAAGATTTCCTCGATCCTCGAGCCTTCATCGCCCCCGAGGAGTCGGATACAACAAAATCGACAATTGAAGAGCTAGAGCAAGCCGTTTTGATCAAACATATCCCAGATCGGAAGGTATACCTAGGAACGGGACTAACCCCCGAACTCAGGAAAAAACTCATTCAGTTCCTTATTAATAACGTCGATTGTTTCGCTTGGTCCCACCTAGATATGACAGGAATCCCGCCAGACATAACCACCCATCGACTAAGTGTCGACCCAGGTTCAAACCGGTGAAGCAAAAAAAGAGGCCCCAGTCCGAAGTAAAACACGAGTTCATCAAGGACGAGGTAACGAAACTCCTTAAAATAGGGTCCATTAGAGAGGTAAAATACCCAGAATGGCTAGCCAACGTAGTGGTAGTACCCAAAAAGGGAAATAAGTTAAGAATGTGTGTAGATTATAAAGACTTAAATAAGGCGTGCCCCAAGGATTCATTCCCATTGCCCAACATCTATCGCCTGATCGATGCCATGGCCGGTCACGAGACCCTCACTTTTCTCGACGCTTACTCGAGGTATAATCAAATCTAGATGAACCCCGAGGATAGGGAAAAAACTTCGTTCATCACGAAGTATGGTACCTACTGTTACAATGTAATGCCCTTCGGGCTGAAAAAACGCAGGGGCTACGTATCAATGTCTAGTTAATAAAATGTTCGAACATCAAATAGGCAAACCCATGGAAGTTTATATTGATGACATGCTAGTTAAGTCCCTGCACGCAGAGGACCATTTGACTCATTTGCAGGAAACGTTCGACGTCCTCAGAAGTTGCAACATGAAGTTTAACCCCGAAAAATGTGCCTTCATAGTGGATTCGGGCAAATTCTTGGGCTTCATGGTGTCAAACAAGGGGATTGAGATCAACCTCGATAAAATCAAGGCCATCGAAGAAATCACGGTGATAAATAATGTAAAAGCAGTACAACGGCTGACAGGACGGATAGCGGCTCTAGGCAGGTTCATATCAAGGTCATCGGACAAGAGTCATCATTTCTTCTCTTTACTCAAAAAGAAAAACGATTTCGAATGGACTCCAGAATGCCAACACGCCTTGGAAAAATTAAAGCGGTACCTGACTAGCCCGCCTTTGCTCCACACACTAAAAGAGGATGAAACGTTTTATCTATACCTCGCCGTATCCGAGATAGGGGTAAGCGGTGTGCTGGTTCGAGAAGAGCAAGGTACGCAATTCCCTGTCTATTATGTAAGTCGGACCCTGGGGGATGCCGAAACCAGATATCTGCACCTAGAAAAATTAGCTCTCGCGCTAATAAGCGCATCGCGAAAATTGAAACCTTATTTTCAGTGCCACCGTATTTGCGTTTTAACAACGTACCCTCTCCGAAGCATATTGCACAAGCCCGAATTATCGGGCCGATTGGCCAAATGGGCCATCGAACTCGGGGGATATGACATCGAGTATCAATCCCGAACGGCCATCAACTCCCAAATTCTGGCGGACTTTGTGGCCGACTTCTCGCCCTCCCTCTCGAGGTACAAAAGGAGCTCTTACTAAAAGCGGGCACATCTTCCGGGGTGTGGACCCTATTCACCGATGGTGCCTCGAACGTGAGATGATCCGGACTCGGTATAATCCTGAAGCCACCCACGGGTGGCATGATCAGGCAATCTATAAAAACTGCAAGATTGACTAACAATGAAGCCGAGTATGAGGCTATGATTGCAGGTCTAGAATTGGCCAAAAGCCTGGGAGCTGAGATTGCCGAGGCAAAATGCGATTCACTCCTGGTAGTAAATCAGGTAAATGGGAGCATTGAGGTCCAAGAAGACAGGATGCAAAGATAATTGGACAAAATCCAAATCACATTACGCAGTTTCAAAGAATGGACCCTGGTCCATATACCTCGAGAGCAGAACAGGGAAGTCGATGCCCTCGCTAACCTAGGCTCATCCGTTGAAGAGGATGACCTACTCCCCGGGGCTGTCGTCCAGCTATCTAAATCAGTGGTCGAAGAAGGTCATGCCGAGATTAACTCCACTAGCCTAACATGGGACTGGAGAAATAGATATATTGACTATTTGAAAGATGGGAAACTACCCACGGATCCGAAGGAATCGAGGGCCCTGCGAACCAAAGCAACCATATTCTCACTCGATGAAAACAGAACTCTTTACAGAAGAACCTTTGATGGCCATCTAGCAGTATGCCTAGGGCCAGGAGATACCGATTATGTGCTCCGAGAGGTTCACGAGGGCACTTGCGGAAATCGCTCCGGTGCCGACTCCTTAATTCGAAGAATAATCAGGGCAGACTACTACTGGGACAGCATGGAAAAGGACACCAAAGAGTTCGTCCGCAAATGCAAAAAATGCCAAAGATTTGCGCCAATGATACACCAACCTGGTGAACAACTACATTCAGTTTTGTCACCATGGCCATTCATGAAATGGGGGATGGACATCGTCGGACCTCTACCAACGGCGCCAGGTAAAGCTAGATTTATATTATTTATGACTGACTACTTCTCTAAATGGGTTGAAGCACAGGCCTTCGAAAAGATAAGGGAAAAGGAAGTCATCAATTTCATCTGGGACCACATCATATGCCGATTCGGAATTCCTTCCGAGATAACGTGCGATAATGGGAAGCAATTCATCGGAAGTAAAGTGACTCAGTTCCTCGGGGATCACAAGATTAAAAGGATCATGTCAACACCCTATCACCCGTATGCAAATGGCCAAGCCGAATCTACAAACAAAACCATCGTCCAAAACTTAAAGAAGAAGTTGGAAAGCGAGGGAAGGTGGAGAGAAATATTGCCCGAAGTGCTATGGGCATATCGAACGACCCCAAAATGAAGCACGGGGGAAACACCTTTCACTCTAGTATATGGTGTCGAGGCTTTGATACCAGTAGAGATCGGAGAACCAAGCGCCAGATTGCAATACGCTACCGAGAGCTCGAATAACGAGGCCATGACTACGGCACTCAAATTATTGGATGAAAAGCGAGAGGCCTCATTGGTCCAAATGGCCGCCCAAAAACAAAGGATCGAAAGGTATTATAACAGGAGAACGAACCTCCGACACCTCAGAGTCGGGGACTTGGTCCTAAGGAAAGTCACCCTGAACACCCGAAACCCTAATAAGGGGAAGCTAGGCCAAAACTGGGAAGGACCGTACCGCGTCCTCGGAGTAATCGGCAAAGGATCCTACAAGCTCGGTACCATGGAAGGTGAACAGCTTCCAAGCAATTGGAACATATCAATGCTGAAATGATACTACTGGTACCCGATTGAAGATTCCGAAACACCGTCCGGTTTGAAGACCTTAAGGTTTCAAAGCATACGTTGCACTCTTTTCCTTCGATCGAGTTTTTATCCCGAAACGGGTTTTATCGGCAAGGTTTTTAATGAGGCAACATCTATATGCTACCTAAGGAAAACTCAACAAGTATTCAAGGCTTCTCTTGCAATCAACCACGAATACTGGGGGGGCATCCACCCGGAAGATCACCTCCTCGGAGAAGCTAATATATGCTGAAGAGGGTCTCGATAGGAAAACAATGTACCGGGCCAAACGATCGAGCGAACCGTGCCCGCATAGAATAACTGAGCCCTTAACAGACAAGACATGTATACTTGTACCAAGTAATCAAAGAATACTTTCACAAAAGCATTTTGCGTTTCAAAGAAGCTCGGTATCTTTGCAAAAATGGCTCCTCTGTCAAAAACGCTCCGAACGCTCGGGGACTGGCGTCAACAACCCGAAATAATGCGACCCCGGGTCGAAGCTCCAAACTCGTAAGCCCTCGATGAGGCAACACAAAGATCACAAAACAACTCCAGAGCCAAAAACGTCCTGAACATTCGGGGACTGGCGTCGAAAAACTCAAAGTCACATGACCCCCAGGTCGGAAAACTCCGAAATTGTAAGCCCTCAATGAGGCAACACCAAGTTTACAAGTAATGGCTCCCGAGCCAAGAAACCCTTGATTATTCGAGGACTATCGCCACCCATCGACTTATCAAAACCCGAGGCCATAAGACCACATACGGCCAGCCTCGATCTCGTAAGACCTACACAAGGCAACAACAAAAACTGTAAGACCTGAAAGGCATGTAAAATCTGTAAGACCTCAAGCAAGGCATGAACCACACTTGTACCAAGTCGCAATAACTGTAAGACCTCAAAGGCATGTAAAACTTGTAAGACCTTACTAAAGGCATAAACCCGATCTTAAAGTTGAGGCTATATATCAAACTTGTAAGACCCCTAAAAAGGCATACCCTCGATATAGACACCGAAACTACTTCACTCGGGGACTGAAAGGCTCCGGCCAAACACAATGACTACGGTCATAAGGATGTACCATCCAAACTAACGCGACTCGGGGACGCCCGACCGTCGCTATAAAATCATAGGCCTTCAATTACTTCGAATATACTTCGAAAAGAAATGGGCTACCCTCGACATAGGCAAAAGAGCTTCGACCATGTCAGCTCTTAAATACAGGCTTCGAGATACTCAGCCATCGAGCCAAACCTCCCGAGGTGCTCGATCACCGCCATATAACGACTCACAATCGAGGTTTTATCGAACCGTTGAAGAGTCAGGCAAACACAATTCCAAAGAAAATCCTTATCGAGGGAAAAATAAAGCCTATATTATAGGTCGCATCGACCCAAAGCGTAAGAGCCACTGTCGCCAGCTCACATAAAAGGTCGTATTGACCCAAAGCGTAAGAGCCACTGTCGCCAGCTCACATAAAAGGTCGTATCGACCCAAAGCGTAAGAGCCACCATCTCCAGCTCACATAAAAGGTCGTATCGACCCAAAGCATAAGAGCCACTGACGCCAGCTTGCATTAAAAGGTCGCACCGACCCAGCGGGTAAGAGCCTAAGGGCCGGCTTTAAATTCAAAAACTTGAGGGTCAAGTGAGCTCGAGTCGAAACCCGACTCGGAGACTGAACCCGAGACGGTTAACTAAATATGCCTAAAGGCGAAAGCATAAGAGCCCAAGATGCCAGCTTACACTAAAAGGTTGCACCGACCCAATGCGTAAGAGCCACTGTCGCCAGCACTAAAATCGAAGGTTGTACCAACCCAGCGCATAAGTGCTGGGTCTAACCCGAGAACACTCGGGGACTGACTTACGACCATTACGAGTCGCTCGGCAATAGCCAAAAACCCGAGGGTCTTACCCAAGGTCTAAAATCTCGGGTCGATAACTGCATCCCACATTACTCTCAAAAAGTAAAGGAGTGATAAAAAATGAAAAGCCTTTCTATACATATTGCTCACAGAGGCACGTTTACAAGATCTTTTAATAACCCTTACAAAGAAGGAGCCGAACAAAATCCTAATCTATCACGGAGCCTACATCTTCGGCGGCTCCGCCGGAGGTTGTGCCCCGACGGTTTCGACTATAGCTCCGGGACCTTCAACGGCCTCTTCCCTTTAGAGGATGCCGCCTTCATTCTCATCACCTTCTAAGCCATTGCCCGACACACCTCCAGAAGCAAACAGGGCAGCAGCTTTCTTCTCTAGGGTCTTCACCCTCTCGAGCTTGGCAGACAAATTGATACTCCCCGCATGTATATCTTCGATAGTCCGCCTCCGAGATTCTAACCGAGCATGTTCCACGGCCCGAGTCAATTTCAATTCGGCTTCCCCGGGCGCCCTCCCAGCTTGAACGTTTACTATAACGGCATCCTCTTTATGCGAAGATATAAGCGCCTCGGCTTCAATTTTGATTCCGGATAGTGCAGCAACTGATTCAGAATGGAGACCTCTGTACTTGTCACTATCCGCCCTCGCGTCATGAAGCTGATGCCCGACTAAGGCCATCCTTTCCTGGAGGGTGTCCCTCTCAGAAGTTATCTCGCTCACGTGCCGTTTGAGTTCGAGAACTTTGAAATTTCTGGCTCGGAGCTCCTCCCTCAGTAGGGCACTTTCCCTCTCAAACTGCACGAATCAGATCAAAGATGTCAAAACGCTAGGATCCGGCAAACATTCAGATAATAGCAAACGGAAGCTAGGTAACCTGTTCAACGAGATGAGTCTTCTCGCGCTCGTAACGAGTCACCTCAGCCTGAAACCGAGCAAAGGTCTGATTATAAAGCGCCCTGACCTGAAACCATGAAGAAGACAAGTTAGGAAGATAAAAATCAGAGCGACAGACAGAATTTGCAAAAGCTACCTGTTCATAGAGCCTGTTCATCTCGCTAAAAACGAGCGAAGCATCGAGCTAAGGGATTCCCTCAGGAGCGGCTAAAGGCCTTTCAAACACGTCTCTATCTCCGATGGGCACCCCCACATCAGAAGGTTCTTCATTTCGGGCATCTTGCGCTCCCTGAGGAGGTAAAATCGTTGCCTGGGGGGAATCAATCATGACGATAACACCAACAGGGTTAGTCGGGGCCGTTTCTTGTCCCTGCAGAGCTTTAGAACTGGTTTCCTCCGAACCGCCTGCCGGGTGCGTCTCGGCTCGAGGGATATATTGGCCGTCAGCCGGCTCGGGGACACCACCCAACACTTCCTCAGTGGCCTCTCCAGCCCGAAGTCGGACCATGACGACATCAAGCCCCGACTCGGGAGCCATTGTCTCTCTGGTATGAGGGTCGATCGGGTTTTCTCCTCCCCCGTATCTCTACGTCGTTATATCCTCCTCCCGAGAAGGTACCTCCACGAGCACCGCGGCCCCCCAGCGGCAATTAGCCCTCACCCTTTCGACGTTTGTTATTGAGCTAAACATATTGACACACGGGCTCACGGCGCCCCGGCTTCAAAGAAGGTTTTTCGACCTTGAAATCGGAAGCTGTTACAAAAGACCTTGGAACGCATTCCTCAGCACGAGGAGGCACTACTGCTTTGCCTTTAGACGAAAGTGAGAAGGGGGAGGTTACATTCTCCTGAGAAACAGAGGCGGAAGTTTTCGCCATTCTTAAAAGATTTCAGAGGAGAAAAAAGGAAATTGCGCTTCAAAGAAAGAACAAAAGTAAGCAATAAGGAGCGAGAGAAGAGGTATTTATAAAAGCCCAACACGCACAATGAAGGAGGCCAAAGAACAGCTGGCCGTTGTAATCAATGCGAAGTCTTTTAAGGGCTGTGTGCGCTCGACCTTTTGGTATCTTATTCTATCATGCCGGTCATTTAGCAAGATATGAATGTCGTCGTTATGAAAGTATCAGGGGAACGTGAATTCGAGGTCGTTTCTTATCGTTTCATTCTAAGAAACGCGGGGACTATCTGTATATGGACGGGATCGGGAGGCCCGATTCCGTGGTCATTGCGCCTCTTCCTTAGCCTCGAAAGGGCCTCGAAGATCCAGGGACGCAGCAAAAGAGCTTCGACCTCAAAGGCTCTTCACACTCGACCTCGACGCGGCATGAGTCTGTGATTATCAAGGGTAAGCGGGAAGTTCCCTAGGTATATGGACCGAACTGGCATCACCTGCAAGAATAGTAGCAGTCTACGCTAGATTACTAGGTAACTGTGCCAGCTATCCTACTTTTTAATAAATGCTTTTGTGCCATGAATGGTTTCCCTTTCTATAAAAAGAGGGGTCCTTATCATCTAAAAGGATCTGATGCTCAATATTGAATACAAAGAACATTCTTTTCGCTCTCTAACATATTCCCCTAAGTTCTTTACTTTCATTTATTGCTTACATTCATTGTGTTCTATTTATTATTCTTCATTTATTGCTTATCATTGATCATAAAGAGCCATCATTGAATTTATCATAATTGTTAGTCCTCCATCGACTGCACACGGCAAAATAAAAGACTCGACCTCGAGGCCCCGAATAAGCAAGCTCGAGGCCCTGCTTGTCAGCCTATTGCTTCGGTTATCGTCTTGTTTCCTAGCCCTTATCTCGTTTTCTAATCTCTTACTCAACATTCATTGCGTGAAAATGGTAATTGCAATTAAATTTGATTTTGTGTTCTAAAAATACGTGATCTATTTTTATGCTAGTTGTTGAGTAAACATTGTCCTGATCTTTTAGTTTTTGATGTATTTTTTTTATTTTTTTGAAAAATTTTATATTCAATAACTCCTGGTTGCCCCCTCCTTTCATATGCCCAATCTACACCTAACCCCCCCCCCCCCCCTTTTTTTCTTCATTTTCTTTTTTTTTTCACTTTTTTTGCCTTTTCATTGTTTTCCCATTTTATTATTTGTTTTTTACTTTGTTTTTTATTTTTAGTAAAATTTGCACTCTTTCTAATTTCTTTTTATTTGAGTATTTTTTATTTTTATTTTTTCTTCTTTATTTATAATTTCTAGTAATAACCATTCTCTTTTTCACTTTATTTTTTCTTGTCTTATTTTTTAATTAATTTTAATATATTTTTTACCTCAATTTTGTTCTTTCAAGTAAAATCTCTTCTTCTGAAACATTTGTCACCCTTAATTTCTTTTATTTCTTACTATAATTATTTTTTATCCTTTTCCGTTATTTTTTAGTAAAATTTCTCCTTCCAAAATTTTCGTCTTATTCTTTTCTTTTTTTCTTCTTTTATTCTTTCTAGTAAAATAGTCGAATCCTAAATTTGTATTGTAATGCTTTTTGGACAACTACTAACCCATTATAATTATTGAGAGTTACAATGTCAGTCATTTTGATTTTTTAATGTTATATTTATAGATGAATCCTTTTTAAAATTTTCTAGCAAAGTTTGTCTCGAGTTTTTAAATTTGTTTAAATATTAACCACAATACGCCTTTCACCATAGTATACCATAATTCAAGTGTAAACATAGTATGGTATATAAAGTATACCAAGAATATTATGAATACAATTTAACATACCAGTAATTATAATATACCAACAAAATTGTGAATACCATTTGACATATAGTAATCATAGAATACCATCACTTAACAATAATCATAGTATACTATAAATAAACTATAATCATGGTATTCTATATACCAAAAATATTGGATATCACTTAATATACCAATAATCACAATATACTATGGTTCAACTGTATTTATGGTATACAAAACAATCTATACTATACTATATTAAAAGCACGAAGGCCCTTAGCGAAATGTCTTTCCCCTTTTTTACCCTTTAAAAATATATTTTATATTGGATAAAATATTAATTTGATAATCTTTCTAATATTTAGGACTTCTAAATCAACTAAAATTTTATTTATTATGTCTTTCCTTATTTAAATTCTGTAGAAAATAAATATTGAATAACTCACCACGTTNAGCGTAAGTTGTGAATAATCACTATCTATTCTTTTTACTAATAGAAAAGTATAGTTATAGTAAATTTAATTAATTTTAAAGTTATTTTCTATAGATTTCAAATAAGGAAAGAGATAATAAATAAAATTTTAGTTGATTCAGAAGTCCGAACTATTAGGAAGAAAAGCAAATTACTATTTTTGTCCAATATAAAGTATATTTTTAAAGGGTAAAAAAAGGTGAATGACAATTATATAAATATTATACAAATTGATAAAGAAAATAATATATTGTTCGAGTAGGGAAAAAGTTAGAAAATAATTTTCATCTTATATATTATCTTAAAAGCATGAAATCTCAACATTAATTCTTTGAATTAATAAATAAGCAAAAAAAATTCAATTCAATATTTTTCAAAATCATTATGTAAGTAAAATTATTTGTCAAGTTTATAAATCTTTTAAGGTACATAAATTTATTTTCACTAGAAAAGCATCGGTCGTGAAAGAAATAAAGAAAATAGAGCAAAATCCATTATAATATAGTATTAAAAATTAAATTGTTAAACGTGCTAAGTTGAAGCATTAAGGATGTAACATAAGACAAAAGGTATTCAAAAGAAGTGTTATCATTTTTTTTCTTTTTATATTCATTCCAATAAATGATAATTCTCTATATTTTCAATATAGTATTATATATTTTTGTAGTTCAATATTAGTTACTTAAAACTTTTATTGTTATTTTTAAATTTTTTCTATGAGGAGTTCTACATCGTCACTCACGAATTTCTAAAATACCAAAAGATTCAAATTCTTCAATTTGTTTTGTTATCTTTGAATAATTGTGATAAAAGTATTTTTATGTTATTTTCTTATAGTATTTGGTAACAAATATAATAATAATTTTCAAAAGATATTTCAAGCCTGATAAATCATAACTAGGGCATATAAAAACTGATGTGGAGTAGGATTTTTTTTTGTTTTATTGAGCTAACTTAGTGAGATTAACATTCGTTATTTTAGGAACTTATATATTTTTCTTTAATATATGTTCAATAATGGAAAACACATTATTTAATAATATTTACTTAATTTTTAAAATTTATATGTCCATTGACACGCGTAGGTACACGCGCAAAGCGCGTACCCTAAGACTAGTATCCCAAGAATATTATGAATAACTTTTATATACCAGTAATCACAGTATATCATAATTCAAGCATAATTATGGTATATTATATACCAAAAATATTATGAATATCTCTTAATATACTAGTAATCACAGTACATCATGATTTAACATACCAAAAATTACATTATACCATGATTCAACAGTAATCACAGTATCTATAATATACCAAGAATACAGTAGTCACAACTAAGAATATCGTTAATACCATTTAAGATACTAGTATATAATATACTAAGAATACAGTAATCACAATTTACTATTATTCAATAATCATAATATACCATGATCCAACAATAATTATGGTATTTCAACATATAGTATACCAAGAATATTGTGAATACTATTTATCATAACAATAACCACAGTATAACATGATTCAGCTATAATCATGGCATACACGTATTAGATGGGGAAAGTACAAATATACTCAATTTTAGGACCACCTTTAAATTATACACGTATGGCACAATATAAAATTTACCTACTTTGGAACACACTTCAAAATCGTCTCTCAAATTATATATTTCAGGTTTACTTTTCTTCTATCGCCTCAAAATGCAATTTATGTATCGGATCTGAAGTTATTTTATCGCTTTAATTCAACTTCAAAAAATTAGATCTAAAGTTCTTCTATCACTTCAATTCAACTTCATAATCAGATTTTGGAGTTCTCTCGTCGCTTTAATGTAACTTCAAAAAATCTAATCTAAAGTTCATCTATCGCTTCAATACAATTCCAAAACCGTGTATGAAGTTTGCTTGAAGTAGTCATAACTTCAAATCTCTCGGTAAATACTTCATCTTCTTCTCCCTTAAACTATAGGTATTATTGATAATCAACTAACATGCTCTCTCTGATGCATTCAATTCGAATTTCTTCATCTTTGAGCGAAACTCGTCTTGTGGCGCAAAACATCGACTGATAAAGTACAAAAATAAGCAATCAGATGATGAGAAATTAATAGACCCTATTTGGTTCCTTAGAAAATACAACATAATCGTTAAAGTTTTTTCTAAAAGAGAAGAAGAGAAGCGGAAGAATCAGGAAAAGCAGATGAAATCTTAAGTGCCGCTACACTAGGTACTAATTAAAGTTTTTTGAAAATTGAATATAAGTTAAACAGGTGCAATCAAATAGGGAGACCCGTGAAATCTATACATATTATATAATTATAAAAGTATAATGTAGAAAAATATCGTGTAAATAAAAGTTTGAGCTTTGTGAAGAAAACAAATACAAAGGGCAAAACTTAATTTGCTCACTGCTTTCTGTTAGTGTAACGATTCGACTTGTCATTTTGCTTTCTAGAACCTAGATCCCCTAAATAAGACTTCCCAACTTGCTTTTACTGATGTATGACTTGTGGGGATGGTTGGTTCGGAATTGGGAAGAGTTTGGGTTGAAATAGAAATACTTGGTTCCTTAAGGTTGGCTTAAAAAGACAAGCTTGACTTCGGTCAACATTTCGAGTAAACGACCTCGGAATTAGGATTTGAAGGTTCCAACAGGTTCGTATGATGATTTCGGACTTGGGCGTATGTCTGGATCGAATTTTAGATGACCCGGGAGCGTTTTGGCGCCTAATAGTGAAAGTTGATTCTTTAAGGATTTTGAAGTTCTTTAAATTTTGTTTGGAGCGGGTTTTTGTGATATCGAGGTCCGAACGGAATTCCGAGACCGGAAATAGTTCCGTATTGTTATTTAAGACTTGCACGCAAATTTTGGTGTCAATCCGAGTAGTATAAGTATGTTTCGGCACATTGGAAGTAGATTGAAGAACATGAAGTTCATGAGTTTGATTCAATTGGTTTTAGGGTGTGATTCTTAGATTTAGCATTGTTTCGGGCATTACGAGGGTTGGAGCGAGTCAGTTTTATGATTTCAAACTTGTCGGTATGTTCGGGCGGGGCCTCGGGGTCCCCGAGCGTCCATCGGACGAGGCTCGAGCTAACTTGAAAATTTGAGAAGAAGCTGAAGCTCCAGTTCTGTCATAACCGCACCTGCGGTTGGCTAGCCGCAGGTGCGAGACCACAGAAGCGGCTTACCCATCGCAGATGCGGCTCAAGGGGAGGAGCCCAAGTTCCGCAGAAGCGGAACCGCAGAAGCGGTCCCAAGACCGCAGATGCGGCCCCAGCTGGCCCGGCCCAATACCACAGAAGCGGGAAATCTCACGCAGAAGCGAGACCGCAGATGCGGTCCCCTAACCGCAGGTGCGGAAATCGGCTGAAGGCAGTGGCCTTCATTTAATACGGGAATGTGTCATTTTTGACACATTTCACTCCATTCTTGGGCGATTTGGGAGCTTCAAAAGGGGAGATTTCAGCCTAGCATTGTGAGATAAGTTAATTCTACTTAATATGAGTTTAATACATAGTTTATGGATAGATTACACCATGCAAATTAGTGGAAATTATGGGTTTAGAGTAAAACTTATGGTTTTGACAAAAATGAGATTTAACCACGAAATTTGTTATGGAATGTAGTAGAAATTATATATTCTTGATCCTTAGGTTATGGGTAACAACTTTCTTCAAAAAAAATCGGATTCCGGGCCCGGGGGTGTATTTTAGGAACCTTGCATTTAGGGTTGGGAAACTCGTTTAATAGTTAGAATATGAACTCTTGGGCATATATTGACTAGTTCTTACCCCATTTGAATAGTTTTGGATCCTTTGGCTCTGATTTGAGGGTTTGAGCGCATTCTTGAAATTTGAAGTAAGCTTTGGGACGAGGTAAGTCTCCTTTATAACCTTGTAAGAGGGAATTTACCCCATAGGTGAATTAAATAAATGTATGTGACTATCTGTGGGGGCTACGTACGTACGTGGTGACGAGAGTCCGTACGTAGCTACTAATATGCTCATTGTTCGGGTAGTTTAGGACCCGTATCATGCTATACATGCAAATGCTTGCGTCCTTGCTTGTTACTAAGATCGCTTAGGTCATGCTAGAAAATGGTAAATAAATATAGACAGCTATACTCACTTAATTGAGAACTTGTATGAATTATTTGACTAAAAATGGGCAATGTGTGCTTACTTGATAATAAATTGCTATTTGTGGATCGAGCTGATCGCATCGGTAGTAAATAGATGTATATATGGTTCGCGCCATTCGACCCTCTGGCAGTGCACAGTTTAATATTATGTTGGACCGGGCCGAATGACCTCGGCATAATGTGTGCATGTTATTTATTTGGAACTTTCCGTGATTTCACTGCTTAAATGTTTGAAAGGTAAGATGTTACATGATGTAATTGAAACTTGACATGTTGTTTATGAAAGAATGTCTTACTTCTCCATGATCTTAATCTGTCAATTATTATTCATGATATCCATGCTTAGCGTAACACTTGAATTATATTGTTATTGACCCTAGTAAGTGTCAAGTCGACCCCTCGTCTTACTTCTTCGAGGTTAGACTGGATACTTACTGGGTACATATTGTTTATGTACTCATACTATGCTTCTGTACTTAAATGTACAGGATTTGAGGCAGGTGCATCTGGCTACCCGTCCGGCGCGCATCCTTGATACTTGATCGAGATCTCATGGTGAGTTGCCCTCTACTGAGCCGTTCAGCAGCATACCGGAGTCTCTCTTTTTGTTATTAATGTCTATTATGTTTCAGGCAGTAGGATAGTTAGATTCTTTTGCACATTCTACTAGTTGCCCTCGTACTTGTGACACTAGTTCCTGGCACACAATAGTAGACTATTATTTTTGGGTTTTAATTCATATTGCTATGACCCTTTTAGTCTTTCCCGATTCAGTCACCTTATAATTTGTTAATTATCGATTGTTTGAATTTAAGTTAAATAAATGCAGAGAATGATCATTTCAAAGAATGAGAACTCACTAGTTGATAAGGGTTGACTTGTCTAACAACGGTGTTGGACGCCATCACGACCTATAATGGAAATTGGGTCATGACAACATGTTATCAGAGCACTAGGTTCACGTAGGTCTCACAAGTCATGGGCAAACCTAATAGAGTCTTGCGGATCTGTACAGAGATATCTGTATTTATCTTCGAGAGGCTATAGGGTGATAGGAAACTACTCTTTATTCATCTTCTATCGTGCAGTTAATGGTATACTAAATTTCCTTCTTCTATTCTCTCATATATGGTGAGGGCGCGCACGACAGATGTTCCAGACATGGGAGGCACTGCTCCCCCCATTTCCAGAGGCCGAGGCAGAGGCCGGGGGAGGGCACCAGCTCGAGGAAGGGGACGAGGGCATCCCAGAGCTGCCCTAGTTTCACTACTAGCGGATCCTGCGGGAGATCCTATTATCGAGAAGCAGGGTGAGGTGCCCACAGTAGAGCCTACCCAGGCGAACTTCATAACAGCACCGGGCTTTCAGGTCATGGGCCGTATGCTGCGGTTCATGGATTCTATGACCCAGGCTGGTTTATTTCATACAGACCCAGCCATATCTCAGGCGGCAGGGGGAGCACAGACCCCTACTGCTCAGGCTCCTGGCCATGTAGCTGCAATGTATCAGACTCCGGGTGCACTACCCGCGGATGGGGCCCAGCTAGTAGCCGTAGTGGTACCCGAGCCCAGGCCAGCTACGGACAGCGATCCACAAAAGTTATTAGACAGCTGGACTAGACTACACCCTCCTATTTTTGGGGGCGAGCGTCATGAGGATGCCCAGGATTTCATTGATAGGTGCAGGGAGCGACGGAACAACATGAGGATATTGGGGTCTCATGGGGTTGACTTCACTACTTTCCAGCTGGAGGGCAGGGCCCGTAGATGGTGGCAGTCTTATGTTCTTGGCAGGCCAGCGGGTTCTCCTCCTATTACTTGGGGACAGTTCATAGAACTTCTCTTGGATAGGTATATTCCACCCTCTGAGAGGGAAGAGTTGCGGTATCAGTTCGAGCAGCTTGAGCAGGGTCAGATGTCAGTGACCGACTATGAGGCGAGGTTTTCCAAGTTGTCTCGCCATGCACTGATGATACTTCCTACTAACGCAGAGAGAGTGCGGAGGTTTGTTGTAGGGTTGCATTCTGGTATTAGGGCCAACATGGCTCGAGAGGTCGAGATGGGGACTCCTTATCAGCTGGTAGTGGAGATTGCTCGGAGGATTGAGGGCTACCGTCAGAGGGGTAGAGAGCAGATGCAGCAGGACAAGAGGGCTCGATTCTCTAAAGAGTTTAGAGGTGCCCCGGCTAGGGACAGAGGTTAGTTTGGGAGGGGTCAGCCCAGCAGGCCCCCATATTCAGCACCACCACCTCCTCGAGGTGCTCCAGCGCGCCCCTATTTCAGCGCCATACCAGAGAGTTCTTACCGCCCGCCAGCCATCCAGGGTTCTTCCAGTGGGTATTTAGGTCCCCAGGGTTCTTCCAGCTCCTACTTTAGTGCTATACATGAGAGTTCATACCGCTTATCGGCTATTCTAACTTCTCCTGGTGGGTCTATAGGCCATCAGGGTTATACATCAGGGCAGCAGGTCACCACACCAAGGGGTTGTTTCGAGTGCGGAGATCTCGATCATATAAGGAGATAGTGCCCCAGACTTTGGGGCAAGGCGGTGGAGTAGGGTCAGCAGCCTATGATTACAGCACCGGCTGTCTAGCCACCCAGAGGTGGAGGGCAGACGGTAAGGGCCGTCCTAGAGGTGGACGCCAGGCAGGGAGAGGTCAGCCAGCTACTGTTCAGTCAAGCGGAGGCCAGCCAGCCGTCGTTCTAGCCAGATTCTATGCTTTTTTGGCCAGACCAAATGGATTGGCCTCAGATGCCGTTATCACAGGTATTATTTCCGTCTACGGTAGGGATGCTTCAGTGCTATTTGATCCAGGTTCTACCTATTCATATGTATCATCTCTGTTTGCTCATTTTCTGGATATTCCTCGTGAGTCCTTGGGTACTCCTGTTCATATGTCCATTCCTGTGGGCGATTCTGTGGTTGTGGATCGGATCTATCGGTCCTGTGTGGTCACATTTTGTGGTTTTGAGACTAGAGCAGACCTCCTGTTGCTTGATATGACTGACTTTGAGGTCATCCTGGGCATGGATTGGTTATCCTCATACCACGCCATCCTATATTGCCATGCTAAGACCGTTACATTAACGATGCTAGAGTTTCTAAGGTTGGAGTGGAAGGGTTCCTCAGTTAGTACATTTAGTCGAGTTATTTCTTTTCTGAAGGCTCGGCATATGGTCGAGAAGGGTTGTTTGGCTTATCTAGCTTATGTTCGGGACACCACCGCAGAGTCTCTGATGATTGATTCAGTTCTAGTAGTCCGAGAGTTTGTCGATGTGTTCCCTTCTGACCTTTCAGGCATCCCACTGAATCGTGATATTGATTTCTGTATCGATTTGGCTCCAGGTACCCAGCCTATATCTATCCCGCCGTACCGCATGGCTCCAAAAGAGTTAATGGAGTTGAAGGAGCAGCTTGAGGAGTTGTTAGCAAAGGGGTTTGTGAGACCGAGTGTGTCACCATGGGGTGCACCAGTGTTGTTTGTGAAGAAGAAGGATGGGACTATGCGGCATTGATTACCGCCAGTTGAACAAGGTTACCATCAAGAACAAGTACCCGTTGTCGCGCATTTATGATTTGTTCGACCAGTTGCAGGGTGCAAGGGTGTTCTCTAAGATCGACTTGAGATCAGGGTATCATCAGCTGAAGATTCGGTACTCAGATGTCCCGAAGACTGCTTTCCGTACTAGATATGGCCACTATGAGTTTCTAGTGATGTCCTTCGGCTTGACTAATGCCCTAGGGGCGTTTATAGACTTGATGAACCGGGTGTTCAAGCCTTATATTGATTCCTTTGTTATTTTTCTTCATTGATGACATCTTGATCTACTTACATAGCTTGGGGGAGCACGAGCAGCATTTGAGAGTAGTGCTCCAGACATTGCGAGAGCAGAAGCTGTATGCTAAGTTCTCCAAGTGTGAGTTTTGGCTTGAGTCAGTAGCATTCTTGGGGCATGTTGTATCAGGAGAGGGTATTAAAGTGGATCCTAAGAAGATTGAGGCAGTTCAGAGTTGGCCACGGCCTACTTCAGTGACTGAGATCAGGAGTTTCCTGGGGTTAGCAGGTTATTATCGCCGATTTGTGCAGGGATTTTCATCCATTGCATCACCTTTGACCAGATTGACCCAGAAGGGTGCTCCTTTCTGTTGGTTCGATGATTGTGAGGCGAGCTTCCAGAAGCTCAAGACAGCCTTGACCACAGCTTTGGTTCTAGTGTTGCCTTCCGATTCAGGGATGTATGTATACGGTATATTGCGACGCTTCACGCGTTGGCTTGGGTTGTGTATTGATGCAGGAGGGGCGAGTTATTGTATATGCTTCACGTCAGTTGAAGATTCAAGAGAAGAATTACCCTGTGCACGACCTAGAGTTAGCAGCGATTATTCATGCTCTTAAGATATGGAGGCATTATCTGTATGGGTATCATGTGAGGTTTATACTGATCATCGCAGCTTGCAGCATTTGTTCAAGTAGAGGGATCTTAATTTGAGGCAGCGTAGATGGCTTGAGTTACTGAAGGATTATGACATCACCATTCTTTATCATCCAGCAAGGCAAATGTGGTCGCGGATGCCTTAAGCAGGAAAGCAGAGAGTATGGGTAGCTTAGCATACATTTCAGCGGAGGAGAGACCACTAGCTTTGGACGTTCAGTCCTTGGCTAACAGACTTGTGAGGTTGGACATTTCAGAGCCCAGCCGAGTCCTTGTGTGTGTTGTTTCTCAGTCTTCATTATTGGGACAGATCAAGGCTCGGCAATTCGATGATCCGCATTTGGCAGTTCTCAGAGAGACGGTGCTATAGGGTAGTGCCAAGAAGGTTTTTATTGGTAAGGATGGTGTTCTGTGACTCCAAGGTCGCCTATGTGTTCCTAATGTCGATGGCTTGAGGGAGAGGATTCTAGAGGAGGTACACAGTTCAGGGTATTTTATTCATCCAGGTGCTACGAAGATGTATCGTGACTTGAGGCAGCATTATTGTTGGCGGCGGATGAAGAAAGACATAGTTGAGTATATGGCTAGGTGCTTGAATTTCCAGCAGGTTAAGTATGAGCACCAGAGGCCAGGTGGCCTACTTCAGCAGATGCCTATACCTGAGTGGAAATGGGAGCACATTACTATGGACTTCGTAGTTGGGTTGCCGCGGACCTTGCGGAAGTTTGATACAGTTTGGGTCATTGTCGATAGGTTGACCAAATCGGCACATTTCATTCCGGTTGTGACCACTTATACTTCAGAGAGGTTGGCTCAGATCTACATTCGGGAGATAGTTCGGTTGCACGGTGTGCATGTCTCCGTCGTATCTGATAAAGGCCCTCAGTTCACTTCCTATTTCTGGAGAGCTGTATAGAGTGAGTTGGGGACCCGTGTAGAGCTCAGCACAATATTTTACCCGCAAACCGACAGGCAATCGGAGCGGACAGTTCAGATTCTGGAGGACATACTTAGAGCATGTGCGATTGATTTTCGAGGGCAGTGGGATCAATTCTTGCCTTTGGCCGAGTTTGCTTACAACAACAGTTATCAGTCCAGCATCGAGATGGCTCCATTTGAGGCTTTATATGGTCGGCGATGTCGTTCTCCTATTGGGTGGTTTGAGCCTGGTGAGGCTAAGTTATACGGTACTAACTTGGTGAGATGCCTTGGAAAAGGTAAAGTTGATTCAGGAAAGACTTCGCATAGCACAATCTAGATAAAAGAGTTATGCGGATCAAAAGGCGTGGGATGTATCATTCATGGTCGGCGAGAAGGTTCTCTTGAAAGTCTCGCCGATGAAGGGTATTATGATATTCGGGTAGAAAGGCAAGTTGAGCCCAAGGTTAATAGGCCCATTTGAGGTGTTGAGGCGAGTTGGGGAGGTTGCTTATGAGCTTGCTTTACCTCCCAGCCTATCGAGTGTTCACCTAGTTTTTCACGTGTCTATGCTTCGGAGGTATCACGCCGACTTGTCTCATGTTTAGACTTCAGTACTATTCAGCTAGATGAGAGCTTGGGTTATGAGGAGGAGCCAGTTGCCATTGTTGATAGACAGGACCGCCAGTTGAGATCCAAGAGGATTTCAACGGTGAAGGTCCATTGGAGAGGCCAACCAGTCGAGGAGGCAGCCTGGGAGTCCGAGGAGGACATGCGGAGCAGATATCCACACTTATTTAGCACTTCAGGTATGAATCTAAACCTGTTTGAGGACGAACATTTGTTTAAAAGGTGGAGAATGTAACGACCCAACTGGTCGTTTTGCTTTCTAGAACCCCGTTCCCCTAAATAAGACTTCCCGTACTTGCTTTTACTGATTTATGGCTTGCATGGATGGTTGGTTTGGGATTGGGAAGAGTTTGGGTTGAAATCGGAACACTTGGTTCCTTAAGGTTGGCTTAAAAGGTCAAGTTTGACTTCGGTCAACATTTTGAGCGAACGACCTCGGAATCAGGATTTGAAGGTTCCAACAGGTTTATATGATGATTTTGGACTTGGGCGTATTCCGGATCGGGTTTTGGATGAACCGGGAGCGTTTTGGCGCCTAATAGTTGTCGACGCCCCCTTTTTCCTCCTTTAAAAGGTGAAATCGGGTTTACGACATTTTGGGCGGACAACTCTATTCCTTTTGGGAATTTGGGTTTGAGATTTAGAAGAGTCGCCACCTAATGATTAAGTGCATTAGGACACCAAAATATTTAAAAGGAAGAAGAACCAGAGAATGGGTAAGGGCTTGAAATTATCTCAGGGGGAAGGTGTTAGGCACCCCCCAAGATCCACTAGTGTGGTTCCCGGCCATGTTGTAATTGTGACTTTAAAACAAATAAGCATACAAGACAACTTCCATTACAAGTAGAAATGTATAAAGGTTAAATAAGCATGCTGGAGTTAGAAAATAGGTGGTTTCATAGTTGTTTCAAAGAATGTAAGTGTAGAAAATAAGGATCAAATAGCGAATGCGAACAATCAGACGAAAGAAGTGAAATGGGCGGAAGTTCTAAAAGGAAACAATGCTGGAAATTCAAAGAGGTTTTAGATGACATGAAGCAAAATACAAGGTTTAAAGAGCTGGAAACTGACAGTTTAAAGAAAACAATAACGAAAGTACATAAGGAGAAGGGGTCCTAGGTTTACAAATAACATGGATCATCCGCACAACACCCGGTAACCAATTATACGCGTGGTGTTATCGTGTGATCATCATATCCATGTCCACCCTTCCCACCCCGTTAAGGTATTGAAGCGCGGAATAGTATCGTTACTTATTGCATGCTATTACCCGTTCCGATCCTATCTGTCCCGGAGGCATTGAGACCACTAATCCTAAAGGGGAGGGAGTTGGGGCCTTTCAGAAGTTTTAAAAGGATAAAAGTCTAGGCGACAAACAAAACACATAATCAAATAGGGGAGAATCAAACAGCAGTTACGGCTCACACAGGCCTCCTCACTTAAAAGCAAATATATAGCATGATTTCAAATACTGGTTAGGGTCTGAATTAAATTTAAAAGCGTTAGGACAGGTGGCTGATTTAGCACATATTTTCAGATAAGAAGTTCGAATTAGACCTGCCTGCTGGTTGTAATTATTAAAGACTGACAAAGTTGATTAATTACCTAAAGGTTTGCCTAGGTGAAACCTATAGGCATGATATCTGACAATGCAAAAGTATGTTGATTTTTAAGAGGCTTGCTGGTTATAGAAAAAACAAGTTCTGCAGATTAAACGACATTGCTACTGATTTTAAACTTGTAAACGAGCTAGACGATTCAGATTCATTAGTTATCCCTATAGGCATGCTTTCTAAGCGTGATTGACTTAGGACATTTGTAAGAGTGCAGTAATCCTATAGGCATGGTCTCTGGAGTACATTTGTTATTTTAACCTATGGATTGTTTGCCTAAGGGGAGTATGCAAAAGTGCAGAAACTTATAGGCATGATTTCCAATGCAGGTGAATAGCTTATAGGCAGGATTTCTATATGCAGTAATGAATAACTTATAGGCAGGATTTCTATATGCAGTAATGAATAACTTACAGGCAGGATTTCTATATGCAGTAATGAATGACTTATAATTGCAGAAGTAAACCTAAAGCATGATATCTACCGCATATGCATAACATGAAAGTCCTTCCCCCCATTTTACTATACACCCCATAAGTCATTACAAGGTTATTACAACTTGAATGAACCCAGAAAAGTGAATAAATAAAATACATCAGAAATTAAAATTCCAACCAAGGAAAGCCTAATTCAGACTCCTAGTCCGACGTATGGAATAAACCAACTTCCAAGGACCAGATTCTCCAAAGCCTTTCTCTCATTTGGGATGTGTCAAAGTTCCAAGGAGTTTCCTGAACTCCAGGCAATGCTTACACCCCAAATATCATTGTAGAGATATAGTGCAGTGTGGAAAGGCCAGCCCTCAAATGTCCAAGTTCAGAGGGAACTCAAGATTCTCAAGGCAAGGCTCATAGGAGGGGGGCAGAACTTAGAGTCTAAGAGTAAGTGTAAGTGCAACAGAGGAGGAATCAGGTAAGGCCATGGTAGGCTAGTGGTCATGCCTAGCAATTAGGATGCTGGCACACCCCTGACCAGCCTGTCAGCCAAATCTTAGGAGTTAGGATCTATTGAAGATCAAGTTCAGACCTGAGCAGTAATTTGGGTACTTCCAGGCCAAAACCTTAACTCAGATACATAGAGGGGGATAGGGGTAGGTATTTATAATAGAAACAGTTGCAAAGAAAGAAACACACATAGCTAATCACTGAACATGAACGGCAAAGTAAACAATAATGCTAAAACTATAAACACATAGGGGTAATGGGGTAGGGAGCAATTGTTCATAAGGAAGAGAAGCAGGCAATAACATATAGGCATTTTAAATCAGATGTTACACTTTACAAAGGGTAGAAAGTAGACATGCATACAAGACTGTAAATAAACACATTGGGGTGATACTGGAATTAATTTAGGACATACCAGTTTCAAAGAAGCAAGTAAAGAGAAGCAGTAGTCTTGTAAAAGCCAAAGTGCAGACAAGAAGCAAGAATGCTCTAAGCATAAGTTCAGAAGAGAATCGTGATTGTGATTTTTTAAGAGTCTGTCTTTCTCCTTAAGGAGTCATGTATTTATAGTGTAGAGAGCAGGCAGAAACAAGGCAAGAAATAATTTTGAAAGCTGATTGCTAATCAATTACACGAAAATCTCCCTTAATTGAGGGGTTCAGATTCAAACGGGCATAACTAATTAAGGAAATAAATTAATCAAACTCTTTTCAAAGCAGTACAAGAGGGGTAAATACATAATAGTTATTTAAGGGCAGGGTTTTGACAGTACACGGTTGTATAATTAAGGAAAGAGAGTCAATTAACAGCCACGAAATCAGAAGTCCAAATACTTGGTGTGAGTGAACCCAGTCAGAAAAAGGGGGAAGAAAGGTTTTACTTAAGGAAAATCAGTAACAATCAATCAAACCCTAAATATAAGATTCTAATCAATCATAAGTTGGAAAACCTTTTCAGAAGAAAGAATTCATCACACATATAAAAACATACAGCCATGCTTAAACACGAAGAACCATCATGTTAATTAGTAGAAGAGTCTAGCATAGAAAAAGTTCAGAGTCGTAAACAAAGGAGTTCAAACTCAGCTCATACACTCAGAATGAGTCTAAAAGAGTTAAGGGTTCCAAAATAGAACCCCAGTTCAAACATTTGCTCAAACCTTGGTAAAACCCCCAAATTCTAGGGTTTCCAACTCGAATAAGAGATAAGGAGGCAACGGGATCAGAGATTTCTTTCAGAAACTCATGAGAAAGCAAACAGATACAATAGCAAATTCGAAACAACAGAGTGAAGAAACTGATTTGAAGCATAGTGAGAGTAGAAGGAACATGTTCAAGAAAAACCTAGGACTTAAACAAATTCAGGAGAGAAAAGGGATAGTATAACACTTAAGAAAAACAGTAGAGGAAACATGTTTAAAGGGAACTCAAACAAGGTCCAGTAGAAGGCAAACAAAGAACTAAGAAACTTAGTAGAAAATACAGTAGAGGAACACAAGGATATCAGAAAAACATAGCCAAAGAACACATAGGGAAACATAGCAAGATAAACATGTGAGAGCATGGTATAGAAACATAATAGGAAGATGAAACATAGAAAGCACAAAAGAACACGTATAGTAGTAAGAAAGCATAAGAAAGCAGTAGAAACACATGCGTGGTAAAAGGACATAAACACATAAGCACAGTGAGGACAAATACACATAGAAAAGAAAAGTCGGAGAAACACTTTGAACTTTCAGAAACCCTAAATCGGAAAGAAGTAAGTTTTGAAAGAAAAAATTGGGGAAAATGTTTAAAAACTCAAGTAGAGCACAGATATAGAGCAGATCTAAGAAAACAATTAGAGAAAACCTCGAATAGCTAGGGAGGAACCCTAAAACGAGAAAGGCTTGGAAAAGGTCCGATCTTGGTCGGAAAGGTCAGAGATAGGCTCATAGGACCAGGATAAGCCAGAGCAAGGCTGGTGATGGCCGTGAAAACTCGAGCAGGCACAGGTCTGGATGAAGGCCTTCGAGGTCTGGCCTTGATTCTTCAAATATCGAGCACACAGGAGTAATGGGGAGTGAGTATAAGGTTACCATGGCCGGAGGAGCCATGATTTCCGGTGGGTCTTGAGGTCGGAGATGGTGAGAGAGGCTAGGGTTTTAAGAGAGTTCGAGAGAGGAAAGGAATTCAGGGGCGGCTGATAGAGTGAAATGAGTTAGGGTTAGGGGTTTGGGTGAATTAAAATGGTAAGGGGAAATCGTGGACGTTGATCAGATTGATCAACGGCCTGGATTAAAAGGGATTTGGGTCGGGTGGTTCTAAATGGGTTAAGGGTTGGGTTAAATGAAATTGGGCTGGTCCGAAATTGGTTTGAAATAGGGTCAATTAGGGAGGTTAATTTGGCTATAATTGAAATGCAAATGAGGCCATATTTTAAATAGCCAGTTTTTCCCTTTTAATTTATAAAAATAGTAAAAAATGATTTCAAAAACAAATTAAAAGTACTGGATCAGTTAACTAATACAAATATTAATTAAAAAATATTGGAACCAGTTTCATAATTATAAAATGCTGTTAATTCTGAAAACAGACTAAAATTGCAATTGTATGCAATTTGGCTTTTAAAATACCAAATAAATTTGTAAAAATGTATAAAAAATACCCTAGCTACATTTTGGTATAAATATGAGAATAAAATAAGTTATTCACCAAAAAAATAATTTTGGGAATAATTATTGGTTTTTGTACTGCTAAAATGGGCAATAAATTGATTCAAAAAAAATCCTTTAAGAATTAGGAAAAATACTAAAACACTTGGGCATACTTGTATATGCATACATATGCTATTTCGAAAGTATTTCGCATATAAAAAATATACGAGAAAAATTGAGTATCAACAATAGTGAAAGTTGATTCTTTAAGGATTTTGAAGTTCTTCAAATTTGGTTTGGAACGGGTTTTTGTGATATAGAGGTCCGAACGAAATTCCGAAATCGAGAATAATTCTGTATTGTTATTTAAGACTTGCACGCAAAATTTGGTGTCAATCCGAGTAGTATAAGTACGTTTCGGCACATTGGAAGTAGATTAAAGAACTTGAAGTTCATAAGTTTAATTCAATTGGTTTTAGGGTGTGATTCTTAGATGTAGCGTTGTTTCAGGCGCTCCGAGGGTTCGAGCGGGTCTGTTTTATGATTCCAAACTTGTCGGTATGTTCGGTCGGGGCCTCGGGGGCCCCGAGCGTCCATCGGACGAGGCTCGAGCAAAGTTGAAAATTTGAGAAGGAGCAGAAGCACCAATTCTGTCATAACCGCACCTGCGGTTGGCCAGCCGCAGATGCGAGACCGCAGAAGCAGCTTACCCATTGCAGATGCAGCTCAAGGGGAGAAGCCCAGGTTCCGCAGATGCGGCTCCTCTTCCGCAGAAGCGGAACCGCAGAAGCGGTCCCAAGACCGCAGATGCGGCCCTAGCTGGCCCGACCCAATACCAAAGAAGCGGGCAATCTCACGCAGAAGCGGGCAATCTCACGCAGAAGCGAGACCGCAGATGCGGTCCCCTAACCGCAGGTGCAAAAATCGTTGAAGGCAATGGCCTTCATTTAATACGGGAATGTGTTATTTTTGACACATTTCACTCCATTCTTGGGCGATTTGGGAGCTTCAAAAGGGGAGATTTCAGCCTATCATTGTGAGATAAGTTAATTCTACTTAATATGAGTTTAATACATAGTTTATGGGTAGATTACACCATGTAAATTAGTGGAAATTATGGGTTTAGAGTAAAACCTAGGGTTTTGACAAAAATGAGATTTAACCATGAAATTTGTTATGGAATGTAGTATAAATCATATATTCTTGATCCTTAGGTTATGGGTAACAACTTTCTTCAAAAAATTTCGGAATCCGGGCACGTGGGCCCGGGGGTGAATTTTAGGAACCTTGCATTTAGGGTTGGGAAATTCGTTTAATAGTTAGAATATGAACTTTTGAGCATATATTGACTAGTTCATACCCCATTTGAATAGTTTTGAATCGTTCGGCTCCGATTTGAGGGTTTGAGCGCATTCTTGAAATTTGAAGTAAGCTTTGGGACGAGGTAAGTCTCCTTTCTAACCTTGTAAGAGGGAATTTACCCCACAGGTGACTTAAATAAATGTATGTGACTATCTATGGGGGCTACGTACGTACGTGGTTACGAAAGTCCGTACGTAGCTACCAATATGCTAATTGTTCGGGTAGTTTAGGACCCGTATCATGCTATACTTGCAAATGCTTGCATCCTTGCTTGTTAGTAAGATCACTTAGGTCATGTTTGAAATTGGTAAATAAATATAGACGACTATACTCACTTCCTTGAGAACTTGTATGAATTATTTGACCATAAATGGGCAATGTGTGCTTACTTGATAATAAAATGCTGTTTGTGGATCGGGCTAATGGCCTCGGTAGTAAATAGATGCATCTATGGTTCGCGCCATTGGACCCTCTGGTAGTGCACAGTTTAATATTATGTTGGCCCGGGCCGAACGACCTCGGCATAATGTGTGCATGTTATTTATTTGGAACTTTCCGTGATTTCACTGCTTAAATGTTTGAAAAGTAAGTTGTTACATGATTTAATTGAAACTTGACATGTTATTTATGAAATAATGTCTTACTTCTCCATTATCTTAATTTGTCATTATTATTCATGTTATCCATGCTTAGCGTAACACTTGAATTATATTATTATTGGCCCTTAGTAAGTGTCAAGTCGGCCCCTCGTCACTACTTCTTCGAGGTCAGACTGGATACTTACTGGGTACATATTGTTTATGTACTCATACTACGCTTCTGTACTTAAATGTACAGGATCTGAGGCAAGTGCATCTGGCTACCCGTCCGGCGCGCATCCCTGATACTTGATCGAGATCTCATGGTGAGTTGCCCTCTTCCGAGCTTCAGCAGCATACCGGACTCTCTCCTTTTGTTATTATTGTCTATTCTTTTTCAGGCAGTAGGATAGTTAGATTCTTTTGTACATTCTACTAGTTGCCCTCGTACTTATGACACTTGTTCCTGGCACACACAATAGTAGACTATTATTTTTGGGTTTTATTCATATTGCTATGATCCCTTTTAGTCTTTCCCGATTCAGGAGCCTTATAATTTATTAATTATCGATAGTTTGAATTTAAGTTAAGTAAATGTCAAGAATGATTATTTAAAAGAATGAGAACTCACTAGTTGATTAGGGTTGGCTTGTCTAACAACACTGTTGGACGCCATCACGACCTATAATGGAAATTGGGTCGTGACAGTTAGTCCACGACAAAGGGATTTATACAACTACTTGGCATTATTCTTATACCCAAAAACTCTAGAACAAAAATTAATAAGGACTAATGATTTACTTTGACTACAGACTATCTAGTAAAAAATATATTTTTTTTCCTAAGTTTGACTCAAAGTGGAAAGAAATATTCATATGTTGCTTCAGACTTGATGGAGGCCATAGATTATTGCATTTTCATTAGATACATTTTTAGTTTCATCAGTGATATTGATGTAACGATCCGGCCGGTCGTTTTAAGTATTATAGCCATATTTTCTTGTTTACTGCTTATTCTATATTTGTTTGTTGTTTTGTGACTTGTCAGGGTGGTTGGTTTGGTTCCGGGGATGTTTCGAAATGAATTGGGACACTTAGTCCCAAGGTTGGAAGCCTAAGTTGAAAGAGTTGACCAGTTGTTGACTTATGAGTAGACGACTCCAGAATGGAGTTTTGATGGTTCCAAAATCTTCGTATGGTGATTTTAGACTTAGGAGTATGTTCGGATTTTGATTTGGAGGTATGTACGTCGTTTTGGCTTGAATGGGCAAAAATTGAAAAGTTAAAGGTTTGGAAAGTTGAGAAGTTTGACCGAGAGTTGATGTCACGACACCAATTTTCCTCTATAGGATGTCGTGACTGCATCTAGCCTCTAAGACTAGGTAAGCCTCACAAGTATGCAGAATAACTAAAATATTAAGCTAAAACTCAAAACATCCACAACTGTAATAAATAAAATCTGCAACTCAAAGTATAACCAACTCCCAAAACCCGGTAGATATAAGTCACAAGCTCTAATGAGGAATACTAAATATCTCTATACATCAGAGTCTAATGAGGATAAGGAAACAACATAATAAAGATAGAGGGGGACTCCGAAGTCTGCGGACGCTGGCAGATATACCTTGAAGTCTCCACGTATGGACTAGCTCACCTGATATCTGGTCTGGTAAGAAGTACCTGGATCTGCAGAAAAAGATGTGCAGAAGCGTAGTATGAGTACACCATAACAGTACCCAGTAAGTGCAAGCCTAACCTCAGTAGAGTAGTGACGAGGTCAGGTCAGGGCCCTACTGGAAATAAAAAGAAACAAGGCAGAAGATATACTCATATAATGAAATGACATAGAAGTGTAACTATAGAAGTCCACAGAAGGTAACAACACGAAATCAGCGAAGACAATTACAACACGTAAGGAAGCAAGAATCTTTCAAGTTAAGGAACAACAACAACAACAACAACAAACAATACAACAAATAGAGGAAATAAATAGGGGCACTCCCGAGGTACCACCTCGTAGTCCCAAAAGTAAATATCTCACAATCCTTCCTTATAATAACAAACGCATGATAGGAATCTCGTGCCATAATAACAATACGCACGGTAGAAACCTCGTGCCATAATAACAATCTGCACGGTAGAAACCTCGTGCCACAATAATAATCCGCACGGCAGAAACCTCGTGCTATAATAACAATCCGCACGGCAGAAACCTCGTGCCACAATAACAACCCGCACAGCATAAACCTGGTGCCATAATAACAATCTGCACGGTAGAAACCTCGTGCCATAATAACAATACGCACGGCAAAAACCTCGTGCCACAACCAAACAATGACCTCAACAATAATCACGAAAAAACAAAACATACCAAATGAAACAATGATATTTCAAGCAAAGAATCCTACAGCTAAAGAATGAATATGGACTCAAGGAAGCAGGTAATTCAACTAAGCATGTTGTACAAATTGCAAATAAGAGATAAGACACATTGGCATATGAAATTAGGCTAAACATGATGACTATACCTGCTAGAGTAACTCAATTAAGGAAATAAAAGGAAACTACTTAGCAAAAACTGGATTTTCAACATTTAGCCCGAGTACGCACTCGTCACCTCGCATCCATGTCTTTCACGTATTGCAAATTAAAAAATCAATACCAAATCCTAAGGGGAACTTTCCCCACACAAGGTTAGACAAGTCACTTACCTCAAACCTCGCTCAATCAATCATAAAAGGCCTTTCCCTCGATTTTCCAACTCCGATCGGCTTGAATCCAGCCAAAATAATTTCAGACTATAAATATAACTATAGGAAATTAATTTAAATAATGAAATCATGATTTTAGCAAGGAATTGAAAAATCGCTCCAAAAAGTCAACTCGGGCCCACGTCTCGGAACCTGACGAAAATTATAAAATTCGAACACCCATTCGATATCGAGTCCAACCATATAAAAATTACTCAAATCCAATCTCAAATCGCCTTTCAAATCCCCAAATTTTAGCCTAAGAAGTTTTCCCAAATTTTCCCCAAATTTCAATCTAGAAACACCAATTAAATGATGAAAACAACAATAGATTCATGTAATTTAACCAAAACCGAGTTAGAATCTCTTACCCCACTGATTTCCTTGAGAGTCTCTCGAAAAATCGCCATAATCCGAGCTGTCTAGGTCCAAAAATGGATAATGAATCAAACACTCAAACTTAGGCCTTTTCTGCCCAGCGATTTCGCATCAGCGGGCTCTTAGTCGCACCTGCGATGCCGCACCTGCGAAAGATCCATCACAGGTGCGGATTCCACTTAAGACCAGGAATTCCGCTCCTGCAGACCATGGGTCGCACCTGCGAGCCTGCTTCTGCGGAGAAGGACACTGCACCTGTGGTCCTGCCCAAAGCCCTTCCTCCACTTCCGCTTTTGCGGAGGAAATGGCCGCGCCTGCGGAGGGACACCTGCACCCAGGTGTCCGCACCTGCGAACCTAGCCCTAGATTCTCCTTTTCGATGCAGCACTTCACCTGCACCTGTGATTCCGCACCTGCGGTCAAACCCTCAGAAGGTGCGATGACACCAGCAGACCTGCGACTTCAGCAATGAAGCTAAGTCCAAAATTGGTCCAATTTCGATCTGAACCACCTGGGGCCCCCGGGACCCCGTCCGAATATACTACCAAGTCCTAAAACATCATACAAACTTAGTCGAGCCTTCAAATCATATCAAACAACGCTAAAACCACGAATTGCGCATCGACTCAAGCCTAATGAACCTTTGAACTTCTAACTTCCACATTCGATGCTGAAACCTATCAAATCAAGTCCGATTGACTTTAAATTTTGCACGCGAGTCATAATTGACATTACAAACCTACTCCAACTTCCGGAATAGGAATCCGACCCCGATATCAAAAAGTCCACTCCCCGTCAAACCTTCCAAAATCTTCCAACTTTCGCCAAATAACGTTGTAATGACCTACGGACCCCCAAATCGACATCCGGACATGCTCCTAAGACCAAAATCACCCTAAGAAGCTATTGGAACCGTCAAAACTCCATTCCGGAGTCGTCTTCACACAAATCAAACTACAGTCGACTCCTATGACTTAAACTTCCAATTTAGGGACTATGTGTTCCATTTCTCTCCGAAACCAAAAACCAAATCTCCCGGTAAGTCATGTAACCACAGTATAACACAAAGAAGGCAATAAATAGGGGGTTGGGACTATTACACTCAAAACGACTGGCCGAGTCGTTACATCCTCACCCTCTTAAAACAAACTTTCATCCTCGATTGAGTATAAAGACATACCTGAAGTGGTGAAAAGATGAGGATAACGGCTACGAATATCATGCTCGGTCTCCCAAGTCGCCTCCTTGAATGGCTAACCCCTCCACTGAACCTTCACTGAAGCGATGTTCTTCGACCTTAACTTTCGAACCTGCCTGTCCAAAATGGCCACCGGCTCCTCAACATAAGATAGATCCTTTTCCAACTGGACTGAGCTGAGGTCTAACACATGAGACGGATCCATGTGATACTTCCGGAGCATGGAACATTGGATGAACTGCAGAGAGACTAGGTGGTAGTGCCAGTTTGTAATCCACCTCTCCAACCCTCTCAAGAATCTCAAAAGGCCCGATATACCTAGGGCTCAACTTTCCCTTACTCCTGAACCTCATAACGCCCTTCATGGGCGAAACCCGGAGCAAGAACCACTCCCCAACCATGAATGCAACGCTGCAAACCTTCCAATCCGCATAACTCCTCTATCTGGACTGGGCTGTACGAAGTCGATCCTGAATAAATATAACCTTTTCCAAGGCATCCCGAACCAAGTTTGTACCCAATAGTCTTGCCTCACCCGGCTCAAGCTACCTCACTGGGGACCGGCACTGCCTACCATACAAATCCTCATACGGGCCATATAAATGCTCGACTGATAACTGTTGTTGTAGGCAAACTCTGCAAGTGGCAAGAACTGATCCCAAGAACCCCCAAACTCCATCACACATGCACAGATCATATCCTCCAATATCTGAATAGTGTGCTCGGACTATCCGTCCGTCTGAGGGTGAAATGTTGTGCTCAACTCACCCCGAGTACCTAACTCATGTTGTACGTCTCTCCAAAACTGCGATATAAACTGCGTACCCCGGTCAAAGATGATGGATACCAGCACGCCATGAAGCCTGACATTCTCGCGAATATAAACTTGAGCCAGCTGCTCAAAAGAATAAGTAGTCACCATTGGAATGAAATGAGCCGACTTGGTCAACCTATCCACAATCACCCAAACTGCATCGAACTTCCTTTGAGTCGGTGGGAGTCCAACAACAAAATCCATAGTGATCCGCTCCCATTTCAACTTCGGAATCTCTAGGTTCTGAAGCAATCCACCTGGCCGTTGATGCTCATACTTCACCTGCTGACAATTAAGGCACCAAGCTACATACTCCACTATGTCCTTCCTCATTCTTCTCCACCAATAATGCTACCTTATGTCTTGATACATCTTCGCAGCACCTGGATGAATGGTTTACCGCGAACTGTGAGCATCCTCGAGAATCAAATCACGCAAACCATCTATATTAGGCACACATAGCCTTCCCTGCATCCGTAATACACCATCATCTCCATTAGTGACCTCCTTAGCATCACTGTGCTGAATCGTGTCCTTAAGGACAAGCAGATAGGGGTCATCATACTGGTGCTCTCTGATACGATCATAAAGAAAAGACTGAGAAACCACACAAACCAGAACTCGGCTCAGCTTAGAAACATCCAATCTAACAAACTGGTTGGCCAAGGCCTGAACATCCAATGCTAATGGCCTCTCCGCTGATGGTAGATATGCTAAACTGCCCAAACTCTCCGCCTTATGACTCAAGGCATCGGCCACCAAATTGGCCTTCCTGGATGATATGGAATGGTGATATCATAGTCCTTAAGCAACTCTAACCACCTCCACTGATGCAAGTTAAGATTCTTCTGTTTGAATAGATGCTGCAAACTCCGGTGATCGGTGTAGATCTCACAAGGAAAACCATACAAATAGTGCCGCCAATTCTTCAAGGCATGAACAATAGTTGCCAAGTCAAGGTCGTGGACAGGATAGTTCTTCTCATGCACCTTCAGCTGTCTAGACGCGTAGGCAATCACCCTACCACCCTGCATCAACATCGAGCCGAGACCAACATGACGCATCACAATACATAGTATAAGACCCCGAACCTGCAGGCAATACCAATACTGGGATTGTAGTCAAAGTAGTCTTGAGCTTTTGAATGCTCTCCTCACACTCCTCAGTCCACCTGAACGGAGAACCCGTCTGGGTCAGCCTGGTCATATGTGCTGCAACAGACGAGAAACCCTCTACAATCGATTGTAATACCCCGCCAAGCCATGACAACTCCGAATCTCCTTAGCTAAGGATGGTCTGGGCCAACTCTACACTGCTTCAATCTTCTTCAGATCTACCTTCATCCCCTCACTCGATACTACATGACCTAAAAGTGCCACCGAATCTAGCCAGAATTCACACTTCAAATTTTTTGCATATAACGTCTTTTCTCTCAAGGTCTGAAGCACGTCCTCATGTGTTGCTCATGATCCTCCCAATTTCTAGAGTACACCAGAATGTCGTCAATAAACACAATGACGAACGAGTCAAGATAGGATTGAAATACACTGTTCATCAAGCACATGAATGTTGCTAGGGCGTTGGTCAGCCCAAAAGACATCACAAGAAACTCGTAATGACCATACTGAGTCCTGAAGGCAGTCTTCGGCATATCTGGCTCCCGAATATTCAATTGATGATAGCATGAACGCAAATCGATCTTAGAGAACACTCTGGCACCCTGAAGCTGATCAAATAGGTCATCAATACGTGGAAATGGATACATGTTCTTCACTATAACCTTGTTCAACTGGAGATAATCAATACACATATGCAAAGAACCATCCTTCTTCTTAAAAAACAAGACTGGAGCACCACAAGGCGACACACTAGATCGAATGAAGCCATTATCAAGCAACTCCTGCAATTGATCCTTTAACTCCTTCAACTCGGTGGGGCCATACCATATGGAGGAATAGAGATGGGTTGAGTGCTCGGTAACAAGTCAATACCAAAGTCGATATCCCTATCGGGTGGCATGCACGGAAGATCTGCCGAATATATATTTGGAAAATCCCTCACTACCAGAATTGACTCAACGGTAGGACTATCAACACTAACATCTCTCATATAAGCTAGATACGCATCACACCCCTAATCAACCATCCGCTGATTCTTTAGAAATGAAATAACCCTGCTAGGAGTATAATCTAATGTACCTCTCCACTCTAACCATGGTAATCCTGGCAAAGCAAGCGTCACACTATTGGCGTGACAATCAAGAATAGCATGATAAGGCGACAACCAGTCCATTCCCAAAATAATATCAAATTCTACCATACTGAGCAACAATAGATCGGCTCATGTCTCAAAACCACTAAGAACAACCAAACACGACCGATACACACGGTCAACAACAATAGAATCTCACACAGGTGTAGACACATAGACATGAGAACTCAAGGAATCATGGGATACACCCAAATACAGAGCAAAATAAGATGATACATAGGAAAAAGTGGAGCCTGGATCAAATAAGACTGATGCATCTCTATGATAGACCGAAACAATACTTCTGATGACAGAGTCGGATGCAACTGCCTCCGTCCTAGCATAAAGGGCATAATATCTGGCCTGGCCTCCCCCTCTAGGGCGACCTCTACCTACTCGACCTCCACCCTGAGTTAGCTGTGCAGGTGGGGTGGTAGCTGGTGCTATAACCATAGCTTGAGGACCCGGTGGAGCACGCGGTCCCTAAGTGGTCTATGGAGGTGCACCCGTCCTGAGTTTCAGGCAATCCCTCACCATATGACGAGTGTCACCACACTCAAAACAAGCTCTCGGAGGACGTGCCTACCTCGGACTCGATCGGCTAGATTGACCGCAGAAAGCACCCCATGCAGGAGGTGCACTAGATAATGGCGGTGCATAATAGGGAGCCTGGGGCCTAGGAGTGGCCGGAATATCGCTGGCGGTTGGATGTGCTGAATGAACAGGGCAACTCATATAGCCCCTACCCTGACGAGCTGCAGCTGGGGCACGAGTACCAGAATGAGTGTCAGACTCTCGAGACCTCTTGACCTCTCTCTCCTCTCTCTCCCAAGTCAGCATACCCTCCAATATCCTAGCAATCCCCACTAGCTACTGGTATGCGATGTCCATCTCCAGCTCTGGTGCAGTAACAGGCGTCTCAGGTGCCTGCGCTCCAACTAGAGCTAATGGTGGCTCCTGTGTAGCAGCATGCGGGGGCTTTGGCTGCAGCAAGCGGCTATAGCTGGGGGGAGCGGGTGTCTGGTCATCTGATTTGGATATACGTGTCCTCACCATCTGTGAGAGAATAGAAAGACAGAAGTTTAGAGTCTTGAAGTCAACAATTTTCACACGACAAGGAATGAAAAAAGTGAACTTTTTCCTAATAGTCCCATAGCCTCACGAAGATAAGTACAGACATCTCCGTACAGCGAGACTCTACTAAACCTGCTGTGACTCATAACGCCTATGAATCTCGAGCTCCGATACCAACTTGTCACGACCCGAATTTCCCTCCGTAGGTTATCGTGACGGCACCTAGTCTCTAAGACTAGGTAAGCCTAACAAGTATGCAGAATAACAAAAATATTAAGCTAAAATCGAAAACTTCCACAACTGTAATAAATAAAATCTGCAACTCAAAGTATAAACAACTCCCAAAACCTGGTAGATATAAGTCACAAGCTCTAAAGAGGATTACTATATATCTCTATACATCAGAGTCTAATAAGGATAAGGAAACAACATAATAAAGACAGAGGGGCACTCCGAGGTCTGCGGACGCTAGCAGATATACCTTGAAGTATCCACGTATGGACTAGCTCACTGATATCTGGTCTGGTAAGAAGTACCTGGATCTGCACAAAAAGAGGTGCAGAAGCCTAGTATGAGTACACCACAACGGTACCTAGTAAGTGCCAAGCCTAACCTTGGTAGAGTAGTGACGAGGTCGGGTCAGAGCCCTACTGGAAATAATAAGAAACAAGGCAGAAGATATAATGATATAATGAAATGACAGAGACACCCTAGAAATAGTACCGCCAAATCTTCAAGGCATGAACAATAGCTGCTAACTCAAGGTCATGGACAAGATAGTTCTTCTCATGCACCTTAAGTTGTCTAGACGCGTAGGCAATCACCCTACCGTCCCGCATCAACACCGCGCCAAGACCAATACGTGATGCATCACAAAACATAGTACAAGACCCCGAACCTATAGCAATACCAATACTGGGGTTATAGTCAAAGTAGTCTTGAGCTTTTGAAAGCTCTCCTCTCACTCCTCGGTCCACCTGAACAAAGCACCCTTCTGGGTCAGCCTGGTCATAGGTGCTGCAATAGACGAGAAACCCTCTACAAATCAACGGTAATACCCCGCCTAGCCAAGAAAACTCCGGATCTCCGTAGCTGAGGATGGTCTGGGCCAACTCTGCACTGCTTCAATCTTCTTCGGATCTACCTTGATCCCCTCACTCGATACTACATGACCCAAAAATGCCACCGAATCTAGCCAGAATTCACACTTCAAAAATTTTGCATATAACTTTTTTTCTCTCAAGGTCTGAAGCATAGTCCTCAGGTGCTGATCATGATCCTCCCAGCTCCGGGAGTACACCAGAATGTCGTCAATAAACACAATGATGAACGAGTCAAGATAGGGCTGAAATACACTATTCATCAAGTGCATGAATGTTGCTGGGGCGTTGGTCAGCCCAAAAGGCATCACAAGGAACTCTTATTTACCGAGTCCTAAAGGCAGTCTTCAGGATATCTGGCTCCCGAATCTTCAACTGATGATAGCATGAACGCAACTCGATCTTAGAGAACTCTCTGGCACCTTGAAGCTAATCAAACAGGTCATCAATACGTGGCAATAGATACATGTTCTTCACTGTAACCTTGTTCAGCTACACATATTCATAGAACCATCCTTCTTCTTAACAAACAAGACTGGAGCACCCCAAGGCGACACACTGGGCCGAATGAAGCCCTTATCAAGCAACTCCTACAATTGCTCCATTAACTCATTCAACTTCGATGGGGCCATACCATATTGAGGAATAGAGATGGACTAAGTGCCCGATAATAAGTCAATACCAAAGTTGATATCCCTATCGGGTGGCATGCCTGGAAGATCTGCCGAAAATACATTTGGAAAATCCCTCATTACCAGAACTGACTCAACGATAGGAGTATCAACACTGACATCTCTCACATAAGCTAGATACGCATCACACCCGTTCTCAACCATCCGCTGAGCCTTTAGAAATGAAATAACCCTGCTAGGAGTATAATCTAAGGTACCTCTCCACTATAATGATGGTAATCCTGTCATAGCAAATGTCAAGATCTTTGGCGTGACAATCAAGAATAGCATGATAGGGCAACAACCAGTCCATGCCCAAAATAATATCAAATTCTACCATATTGAGCAACAATAAATCGGCTCTGGTCTCAAAATCACTAAGAACAACCAAACACAATCGATACACATGGTCAACAACAATAGAATCTCCCATAGGTGTAGATACATAGACAGAAGAACTCAAGGAATCACGGGATACACCCAAATACATAGCAAAATAAGATGACACATAGTAATATGTGGAGCCTAAATCAAATAACACTTATGCATCTCTATGACAGACCAGAACAATACTTGTGATTACAGAGTCAGATGCAACTGCCTCCATCCTAGAAGGAAGGGTATAATATCTGGCCTGGCCTCCCCCTCTAGGGCGACCTCTACCTGCTCAACCTCCACCTCGAGCTGGCTGTGCAGGTGGGGTGCTAGCTGGTGTTGTAACCATAGCCCGAGGGCCCGATGGAGCACGCCGTGCCTGAGTGGTCTGTGGAGGTGCACCCGTCCTGAGTCTGGGGCAATCCCTCACCATATGATGAGTGTTACCACACCAAAAACAAGCTCTCAGAGGACGTGACTATTGTGGATATTTCTGGCCAGATCGGCTAGACTGACCGCTGAAAGCACCCCGTGTAGGAGCTGCACTAGATAATGGCGGTGCATAATAGGGAGCCTGGGGCCTAGGAGTGGCCGGAATACCACTGGCGGCTGGAAGTGTTAAATGAACAGGGCGACTCACATAGCACCTACCCTCATGAGCTGCAGCTGAAGCACGAGTACCACTATAAGTGTCGGACTCTCGAGACCTCTTAACCTCTCTCTCCTCTCTCTACCGAGTCGGCATACCCTCCAATCTCCTAGCAATCCCCAATACCTACTAGTATGCGATGTCCATCTCTAGCTCTCGGGCTATGCTAAAGCTGATACTAGGGTTGAGCCCCTCAATAAATCGATGCACCCACTCTCGAACAGTAGCAACCAAGGCTGGTGCATGCCTAGCAAAATAACTGAATTGGATCGCATACTTCGACGCGATCATAGAATCCTGGCGCAACTACTCAAACTCTACGCGCCATGCATTTCTAAGACTCTGGAAACATACTCCTTCAAGAACATATCTGAGAACTAAGTCCAAGTGAGTGAAGCTACCTAGGCAGGACTACCCAACTCATATGCTCGCCACCACTGATAGGTCGCTCCCCTAAGCTAGAACGTAATGAAAGTAACCCCACTAGACTCCACAACACCCATAGTACGGAGGATGCTGTGGCACTCCTTAAGAAAGCCCTGGGCATCCTCTAATTCCAAGCCACATAAAGTAGGAAGGTGGTACTTCTTGTACCTCTCGAGCCTGAGCTGCTCCTCCCCAGAAACTTCTGCCCTGACATCGGGCTGAACTGGGCTATCGGCTGTACTGGTATGTCTTCTGGAACCTGGTCGACTTGAACCGCTGCTCTGGGACACAGGGGGCAGGAGTCTGTGCTCCTCCCCCGGCCTGAGATGTGGTAGGAGCAAGTGGTATCAGCCCTTCCTGAGCCAAAGTACTGAACATGCTCAAAAACTGCGGGAGGGTCTCCTGAAGAGTTGGTGTAATAACAGGCATCTCAGGTGTTTGCGCTCCAACTAGAGCTACTGGTGGCTCCTCTGTAGCAGCATGTACGGGTGCTCTGGGTGCACCACGTAGACGTCCTCGACCTCTACCCTGGCCCCGGCCTCTCGCGGCTCCAGTAGGAGGCACGGGTGTCTGGTCATCTGATCTGGCTGTACGTGTCCTCACTATTTGTGAGAGAATAGAAAGACAGAAGTTTAGAGTCCTGAAGTCAAAAATTTTCACACGACAAGGAATCAAAGAAGTGAACTTTTTCCTAATAGTCCCATAGCCTCCTGAAGATAAGCACAGACGACTCTGTACAGATCCGCGAGACTCTACCAATCCTGCTTGTGACTCATAACGCCTATGAATCTAGAGCTTTGATACCAACTTGTCACGACCCTAATTTCCCTCCGTAGGATGTCGTGATGGCACCTAGTCTCTAAGACTAGGTAAGCCTAACAAGTATGCAGAATAACTAAAATATTAAGCTAAAACTCAAAACATCCACAACTGTAATAAATAAAATCTGCAACTCAAAGTATAAACAACTCCCAAAACCTGGTAGATATAAGTCACAAGCTCTAAGGAAGAATACTAAATATCTCTATACATCAGAGTATAATAAGGATAAGGAAACAATATAATAAAGATAGAGGGGAACTCTGAGATTTACGGATGCTGGCAGATATACCTTGAGGTCTCCATGTATGGACTAGCTCACTGATATCTGGTCTGGTAAGAAGAACCTGGATCTGCACAAAAATATGTGCAGAAGCGTAGTATGAGTACACCACAACGGTACCTAGTAAGTTCCAAGCCTAACCTCGGTAGAGTAGTGACGAGGTCAGGTCAGGGCCCTACTATAAATAAGAAACAAGGCAGGAGATATAATGATATAATGAAATGACAGAGAAGTGTAACAATAGAAGTCCACAGAAGGTAACAACACGAAATCAAAGAAGACAATTACAACAGAGAAGTGTAACAATAGAAGTCCACAGAAGGTAACAACACGAAATCAAAGAAGACAATTACAACACCTAAGGAAGCAAGAATCTTACAAGTTAAGGAACAACAATAACAACAAACAATACAACAAATAAAGGAACTCAGCAGGGGCACTCCAAGGTACCGCCTCGTAGTCCCAAAAGTAAATATCTCACAATCCTTCCTTATAATAACAATAACACGACAGAAACATCATGCCACAATAACAATTCGCACGGCTGAAACCTCGTGCCACAATAACAATCCGCACGGCAAAAACCTCGTGCCACAATAACTATCCGCACGGAAGAAACCTCGTGCCACAATAACAATCCGCACGATAGAAATCTCGTGTCATAATAACAATCCGTATGGCAGAAACCTCATACCACAATAACAATCCGCACGGCAGAAACCTCGTGCCATAATAACAATCTGCACAGCAAAAACCTCGTGCCATAATAACAATTCGAATGGCGGAAACCTCGTGCCACAACCAAACAACCACCTCAACAATAATCACGGAAAAACAAAATGTACCAAATGAAACAATGATATTTCAAGCAAAGAATCCTACAGTTAAAGAATGAATATGGACTCAAGGAAACAGGTAATTCAACTAAGCATGTTGTACAAATTGCAAATAAGATATAAGACACATGGGTATATGAAATTAGGCTAAACATGATGACTACAGCTGCTAGAGTAACTCAATTAAGGAAATAAAAGGAAACTACATAACAAAAACCGGATTTTCAATATTTCGCCCGAGTACACACTCATCAACTCGCGTGCATGGCCTTCACGTATTGCAAATTACCGTATTGGTACCAAATCCTAAGGGGAATTTCCCAAACATAAAGTTAGACAAGTCACTTACCTCAAACCACGCTCAGTCAATCAATAAGAAGGCTTTTCCCTCGATTTTCCAACTTTTGCCAAATAACGCCGAAATGAACTACGGACCCCCAAATTGACATTCGAATATGCACCAAAGACCAAATCACCATATAGAGCTATTAGGACCTTCAAAACTCCATTCCCGAGTCGTCTTCACACAAATCAAACTATGATCGACTCCTATGACTTAAACTTCCAATTTAGGGACTATGTGTCCTATTTCTCTCCGAAACCAAAAACCAAACCTCCTGGAAAGTCACATAACCACAGTAAGAATGCAATAAATAGGGGGTTGGGACTAATACACTCAAAACAACTAGCCAGGTCGTTACAGTTGACTTTGTTATTACCGGACTCAAATTTTTATTCCGGAAGTTGGAATAGGTCTGTTTTGTCATTTATGACTTGTCTGCAAAATTTTAAGGTCAATCAGAGTTGATTTGGTGTGTTTCAGCATTTGGTTTTAGAAGTTGGAAGTTCAATAGTTTATTATGCTTGAATTGGGGGTGCAATTCGTCTTTTCGATGTTGTTTGATGGGATTTGAGGCTTCGACTAAGTTCGTATAATGTTTTAGTGTGTGTTGGTATGTTTGGATGGGATCCCGTGGGCCTCGGGTGAGATTCAGATTGATTTAGATTGATTCGAATTGAGTTTTGGCCTTTTAGGACTGCTAATCTGGTGCCTGCTAACTCGACCGATCGTTTTAAGAATTAGCGAGCCCATTCGGTGACTTAAGGTCTCAAGAATCTTCGTATCATGTGTTATGACTTGCGTGTGGTCGAGTTTGGTTTCAGATAATTCGGAATTAGTTAGAAGAATGAATTTCATGCTTGAAGCTTTAAGTTGGAAGAATTGACCAAGTTTGACTTTTGTGTATTTTACCCCGGAACGGAGTTCTGATGGTTCCGTTAGGTCCGGATGGTGATTTTGGACTTGTGTGTATGCTCGGATTTTCATTTGGGTATTCCTAGAAGGTTTCGGCACTAGTTGGAGAAAGTTAGAAATTTGAAGGTTTAAAATGTTCATAAGTTTGACCGAGTTGATACGAGTTGATTATGTTGTGTTGTTGTGATGATAGTACATGTGATTTGTTATGTGATTGGGTTGTTGTTATGCGGAGTATAAGGGCGCCGTTTTGCCGTTGTTGTTATGCGAAGTGATAGGGATGGCATTTCACCGTTGTTGTTATACGGGGCATAAGGGTGGCATCTCACTGTTGTTTAATGTATGAAGTAATATGGGTGGCTATTATGTTATTGTCCAGGCGGAGTCATAAGAGTGGCTATTATGCGGAGTGATACGGGTGGCTATAAGAGAGATAAAGGTGGCTAATGATATTGTCAGGTCGGAGTGATAAGGGTAGCTATTACACGGAGTGATACGGGTGGCTGTTACACGGAGTGATACGGGTAGCTATAGGAGAGATAAGGGTGGCTCATGATATTATCAGGGCGGAGCAATACAGGTGGCTATCGGAGAGATAAGGGGGGGAAATGTCAGGGATGATGTGTCACATTTTGAAGACATTGTGGTGGTGAATTTCGTGTGATGGTGCGATTTTCCTTGTGTTTGTCATACACCTTACGTGACTTGTTTTGTCGCTTCGATGAGCTACTCGATGTCTTTGATATTACTTGTTGACCTGGGCTACAGTAGTATACTCGCACAAGCATACATCATAGCATTCTAGTTATACTAGTTCAGGAGTATGAAACTTGAAATTTATTGATCATGCCCATGTGTTCTTGTATTATCTGTCTTCATGTTGCTATTGAGCCTGTGACCATGACGAGCGGATTGTGATTTTGAGCTTGTGACCATGCTGGGCGGATTATGATTGTGAGCATGTGACTATGCCGAGCAGATTGTGATTGTGAGCCTATGACTACGCTGGACGGATTGTAGATGTGAGCATGTGATCATGTCGGGTGGATTGTAATATTGGCGCGTGAGTTGTCAGTGCGATTGTGATTCGAGATATGGGTTAAGGAACACAAAGGACAACCAATGAATCTTGTTTTAGAACGACTTGATTAAATGGTTGTCCTTTGTGTTCCTTAATTGGTTTCAATGATACTTCGTGGTGTTCTTATTGCTTTACTATTTATATCACATGTTGATTTTGTTACCATTTAATGATTTCTATTTTCCATTATTAGCTTTATACTTATATACTACACAGGTTATTTGTCTAGTGAATGTCTTGACTTGTACCTCATCACTACTCCACCGAGGTTAGTCTTGATACTTACTGGGTACCGACTGTGGTGTACTCATACTACACATCTGCATATTTTTGTGCAAAGCCAGGTATTGGAGATATTAGACTCGGACAGAGTTAGCTTGTTGATCGCGAGGATTAGAGGTAGAGCTGCTAGGTCGTCGCAGTCCCTTTGGAGTCCTTCCCTTATATTGTAGCGTCAGCCTGTCATTTGAACAGTATTGTATTTCGATCTTTGAGATCTTCCGTGTACTTAGCTAGAGTTCATAACTCTGTATTACCAAATCTTGGGAGGTTGTTATGATTATTGTCGTGTAGGCTTATCCCGCTTTTATTTCGGTATTTGTTTTGAACTATGTTTCAATTTATCATTGTTAAAACTGCTTGATCGTTATTAGTAATCGGCTTACCTAATATTAGAGACTAGGTGCCATGAAGACGCTTGCGGTGGGTTTTTTGGTCGTGACAGAATCCTTGAAATACGTATTATGTGGTTGGTGTTGAGGTGAAGCACATGCTAGATCACGGGCGTGTGGGCGTGCACCATGGTAATTACGAATCGGTTGATTCTGTGGCACTATGTAGTCATTAATCTTGTAGTTATTCATATAATTCTTACGTGTTAGAGTAACTGAGCTGTGATTCAGCTTAGAAATCCTGTTTAGGCTATATTCTTATTCTGTTGGGACCCACTGAGGTCATTTCTGTTGTTGAGTTATTTGCTTAAATTATAATTATGTACTCGGTCACATTCATTCATTTGCATATCATATCTCAGCCTCTATTATCATTTGTTATTGCATCATGTTATCATTGTTTGGGCTGATTGGTACGAGATTTGTGAGCCCGAGAGACTGGAGAGATTGATGACTAAGTGGAGACTAAGAGCTGAATTGTGACATTTATGGGATTAGGTTGCACGCCGCAGCAGGTGTTATTGACACATTTATGGGAACGGGCTTCGCGCCGCAACATGCCACATTGGCTTATATTAATGCTTGGGCAGGATCCGTCCCTCCGGAGTCTGACATACCAACAGTGAGCGCAGGTACCATACAGTGCTGAGTGATTGAGTGTGCTGAGCGATTGAGTGTGCTGAGTGATTGTGTGTGCTCGGTGATACATTACATGTGACATGCATATTGACATGTAGACATAGAGATACATGAGTTTATCACTGTGATGCATGACATGTATACTGATATGTAGATATAGAGATGTAACATTCCTTATGCTAGTTATACTTGGCATATTTTATCAGTATTGAGCTAAAATTATTGAACTTGAAAACATGTCTATATTTTTGTACGAACTGATTATGGAATTTCTCTGAGTTATTATTACTGTGATTTCCCTGTTTCATCTGTACTGTCATTATCTGGATTTGGACTGTACCTTTCTGAGCTCGTCACTGCTTTAAGCCCAAGGTTATTTCAATCAAACACATCAACTGCTTATTATGAGTTTCGGCACTTCTATCCAAACACGTAAATGCTTATTTTAAAAATCAATTTCAGCACTTAAAAAACTTTTCAGCACTTCAAGCTTATCAGCTATTTACAATCAGCTAATCCAAATGGGTTCTTATTCTGTACTGTTCTATTTTCAGACAGTTATATTAGAGATTTAGACTGTGTTGACACTTAGTAGCTCATGTACTCGGTGACATCAGGATTTTGGGGTTTTGTTGTTATTGAGTTTCGACTGTTTTTATCAGTTATCTATGAGATATTTCCGTTATTGAACCTGTTAAATCATATTTTGAATTCAAATACGTAATTATCATGTGATTGTCGGCTTGCCTAGTAATGTCATTTGCGCCATCACAACAGGTTGGGATTTGGATCGTGACAATTGATTTGAGGAGTGTGTAAAGAAGCTTGACGAACATTTCCTAAAATCTCATTATGGAAAAGTTGGAAATTTTATTTAGCTTTTGCTTGGTCTATAAATTCAAAATCAGTAGGAGTAAAGTCAAAACTTGCAACACAATAACATTTAATTATGGGTTTTCGTTATTACTGCTGCAATTTGCTTCTAGAGGATCAATCATTATATTTGAAATTTTGGTAAACCGTTTGAGTATATGTTTAGAAAAATAATGGAGTTTTTAGTAGTTCTTCCAAATTCTCACTCTTCTATTATCTTTGATCCTTATCTGATTATTGGAACTCGAAACGAGAAATAAATTTTCCAACACTAACATCCTTGTTATTGTGAGAATTAGACTTTATACCAATATTTAGCTTCATCGAGCTTTTATTTCATTTGAGATTTGGGAATATTTCATTTTATACCCATTAACCCTAAATTATTTACCCTGTAATACTCAAGTCCAAAGGAATTATTTTTTCTACCTATACGGTCTAAATTATTTACCCGCCTACCCAATCCCCTTTCCCTTTTCAATTTCTCTAAACAACTAGAGTCCCACACCCCAAACCTTCCTTTCCCCTTCAAAAAATACCCATAGCTTAGTCTTTATAGTGGATGATGAAAATCCAGTACAAACCCATGCATTTACCTAATTTGTTTAATATAATTTTCTATATAAATTTTAAAAGATAAGTTTTCATATTATTGTACATGAGTTTCACTCCAAAATCTTCTTTCTATATTAGTATATTCTTTTTTGTATATTTATTTATATTTCTGAACCCATGTGTTACTGTGGTTATATATTAAGTTTCCCAGATCTGTTTTTTATGTGTGTATGAAGACCCACCATTGTTGAGTTTGAAGCTCCTGAATTTGAACTTTTATTTTGATGATTTATTGTTTGATGCGATATGGGTGCTATAAAATATTACTTGCAGTACCTTCAAGTAAGCTTCCCGGATGTGAATTTTTATGTGTGTCTGAATATCCACCATTATTGGGCTTGAAGCTCTTGAATTTAAAATTTTTATTTTGAAGATTTCTTGTTTGATTCATAGTGGGTGCTATTAAATATTGCTTATAGTACATTCTGGAAGTTCATCCTGAAATTTGATCGCATTTGGAGCTGATTTGAGGTGATTGAGATTGAATTTTTCAGTTGAAAATGGAAGAACACAGTCACCCAACAATATACCGCTACAGTATACAATATGATGTGGAGTATGTAGCTATACTATAATAGTATACGGTTATATTATACAATATAATACAACAATATACTGTAATTATCGAAGAAGAACACATTTTCCTAATAGTATACAGCTATGGTATACAATATATTGTAAGAGTATATAGCAATACAACAACTATATACCCTTATAGTATACCATATACTGTAATGGTATACCGTAATAATATGCTATATACTGCAACAATATGCAGCAATAGTATATAATGTACCATAATAGTATTCTTCGACTCCTACTTATTGAATCAACTAGGTGCTATTGTGCAAAGCGAAAGTCATGTTTATAGTAACATTATGCGGTTATAGTATACAATATAATATAACAGTATACAGTAATAAATAAGTAATTTTTAAATTTTTCCAACTAGTTCCTTGCAAATATTTTCTTAAATAATTTTTTTGTTGGAGTTCCATGAAAACTATATTCATTGTATAAGAAATGTCAGAAGATATAAAATACAAATAAACCTATTTGGTATATTTCTATATATATTTCTCTTTTTTCTTCGTATTTCCTTTTCTTTCTTATTTTTTGAAATATGAGTAACTGTAAATACTAATAAGCCATTTTATTATACTAATATGTCATTTATTATAATGATATATAATTTGGATCCTATGCGCTAGAAATATTTACAGTAATACATATATTTTTAAAATATCAAGAAAGAAAAAAAATATAATGAAAAGAAGAGAAGAGGAAACATGTATAATGTATAAGTTGTTCCAATAATTAATTTAAAGAAGAAAAAGAAAGACAAATAGTATATTATACTATCAGTTATATTTTTTTTTTTTTGTAATTAATTCTTTCATATACCAGGGAAAATATTTACAAAGTAAATCAAACCCTTACATATTTACTTATCATGCTAACTTCTCCCTGCACCACCTATTTATCATATACATCTATTACATTGGATACCAATTTAAAATCTGCAAAATTTTCTCTACTTTCTTGTTGCTACGACAGTGTATTTCTTGAGTTATCAACTTGCACACTGTCTCCCATCCTCTTGTCTTGTTCTGAAATATTCGACCATTTCTTTCCTGCCACACATAGTAAATTGCAGCTGCCAACACCATTTTGTATAACTCAGCTGTTGCACTTTTCCTTTTGGCCCATTTCTCTGCCCATTTTAGCTCTTCATCCCATCCTTGTACTGGTCTACCAATGCCTTGCCATACTAAGAGTTTGCTCCACAGTGCTTTTGCATACGGACATTCAAAGAACAAATGTTGTATGGTTTCCTTATCACTATTGCATAATATATAGTCTTGATCAACTGATATTCCCCATCTTTGCAATCTATCCTTCATGTATAGTCTTCCATGAGCAGTCATAGTAAGCACAAAATTCCATCTAGGACACCCTCCATTGTGGCAAACTACTTTCCTCCAACTTACTTTCTCAAACGTACCTCGCAGCCTGTGGTAAATTTATTTAATAGAGCAGCTATTCATGTTTGTGATATCATCATGGCTGAAACCAGCATCCATCATAGTCTTCTGTGCCTTCATGATTTTACCTACCATCCATGAAGTTCGCTTTAACTGTATTGTCCAGATGTTTCTTCCTTTTATGTAGTAGTCATGCATCCACTGTATCCACAATTTCTTTTTCTCCTTACATAAGTTCCAAAATTGTTTGCATATTGCAGCTTTGTTCCAGATTGCTATGTTCATGACATTAAAACCACCTGCTGACTTTGACATACATATTTTCTCCCATGCTAATAGTGCTTTTTTTGAAACTGTACCCTGCCCATTCCATAGGAAACTTCTGCACATTGCCTCAATTATTTTTATAATCTTCTTTGGCAGAACAAAGATTTGGGCCCAGTATGTTTGGATAGAGAACAGGACACTTTTTATGAGTTGAATCCTTCCTGCATAAGACAAGAACTTAGCAGTCCATGAAGTAATTCTTCCCATTATTTTATCAATGAGCGGTTGGCATTGTGCTATGGAGATTCTTTTGGAACTCAGTGGTGCACCAAGGTATCTGACTGGTAGAGCACCTCTCTGAATTCCTAGAAATTCTAGGATCTCCTCCTGCTCTTCATGTGTGACTCCTCCAAAGAACAATGAGCTTTTGTTTTTATTAATCATCAATCCAGATGCCTTTGAAAACTCCATAAAGCATTGGAATAATAGTTTGACTGATCCAATGTCTCCCCTGCAAAACAATAAGAGATAATTAGCAAAACCAAGTTGTATGATCTGCATCTTGGCACACTTGGGGTGGAAGTTGAAGTTTGGGATCTCAGCCAGCTTCTTTAATTTCCTTGTCAGATACTCCATTGCAAGCACAAATAGAAAGGGTGAAAGAGGATCTCCTTGTCGCAATCCCTTCCTAGCATCAAATGGCTTAGTTAGTGCACCATTTATCATGATTGTATAAGTCACAGATCTCATACATGTCATGATCCATCTTACAAACTGTTCTGGAAAGGCTAATGCATGTAATATCTGCTCCATAAAATCCCATTTTATTGAGTCATAGGCTTTTTGCATATCCAGCTTCATCATACATCTAGGTGATACCCCTTTCCTCCCATATTCTTTCACAAGTTCATGGCTCAGAATAATATTGTCTGTGATTACTCTGCCACGAACAAAAGCTGCCTGTGAACTGTCAATCAGAAAATCCATTACACTTTGTAGCCTCTTGGTAAGGATCTTTGATATCACTTTGTACAAGACTGTACAACATGAGATGGGCCTATAATCTTTAATACTTGCAGGATTCCTAACTTTAGGGATTAAGGTATGGCAGTGCAGTTGATAGGTCTAAACATTTGGTTTGACTCAAAAAACTCCTGTACAGCCATTATCACTTCCTGACCAATGATTGTCCAGGATTTCTTGAAGAAGACAGCATTTAATCCATCATATCCAGGAGCTTTAAGATCATTAATATCCTTCATTGCTTCCCATATCTCTTCCTTGGACACTTGCTTGATAAGCAGCAATTGATGTTCCTTACTCAATACTGGTCCCATTTTCATATCATTTGGATTAATAGCTGGAAGACTTTCTGCACTTGAGCCCAATAATTTCTTATAGTACCCCAAGATTTCTGCCTCAATATCATCTTCCAACACTAGCTGGACCCCCATGTCATTTGTTAGAAATTGAATTCCATTCAAATTACTTCTATTCTTCATCTGAGCAAAAAAGTAGGCTGAGTTTGAATCTCCCAGCTTTAGCCATTGCACTCTTGATCTTTGCATATATATGCTTTCCTCAATCAGTATCCATTTTTCTAGATCACCCTTTAGTGCTTTTTCCTTCTCAATTAGGTCTTGTCTCTGTAGCTTAAAGCTCATTTCTTCCTGAGTAGACTGGAGCTCCTCCCTCATTCTTTTTATTCTCTCATCTACTCCTTTGTAATGCTTTGTGTTGATCTCTTTTATAACCTCATTTACCCTCTTCAGCTTGTTCCATACTATTTGTATCATACCACCAGTACTCCCTTCTTCCCAAGCTTGTTCCACTTTCTGTAGGAATTGGTGATGATCAGCTATACAATTTAAGAATCTGAATGGCCTACTCTTCCTCCCCTGCACTTGTGATATCATTAGTTTTAGTGGTGAGTGATCAGACACTAGTGGCTCTAGTACCTGCACTTTCATATTAGGCATCATCATCATCCAATCAGCATTTACCAGACCCCTATCTATTCTACTATAGGTGTGATTATTAGTCCATGTATAGTCCCTTCCCACATACTGAAGTTCATGCATTCCTGTATCAAGCAGAAACTCCTTGAAATCTCTAGTTTCTATATCTTGTACCTCATTACCATGCCGTCTATCCTGTGACTGAAGGATAGCATTATAGTCTCTCATTGCTAGCCAGGGTCCCTGTTGTATACTGTGAATTTGCCTCAACTTCCTCCACAAGCTTAGCCTATCTTTTATAGTATGTAGCCCATATATTGCTGAGAAGCCAAATGTGATTGCCTTTGATAAGATACTAATCTGCCCATGTACCAACTGCTCATCTGCCTCTTCCATATCAAACTTATAAATTCTAGGATCCCATAGTACCCATATTCTACTTTTCTTGTTTGGACTAGCATTTGATATCCATTGCCAACCATGTGCTATTTTTTTAATTATATCATTTGCTCTATGCTCCTTTACTCTATGTTCAACCAATGCTATTATAGCTTTATTGTTACTTCTTATGAACTCCTTCACATCTTTTTGCTTATATGTTTTATTTAAACCCCTAATATTCCAAGTTATCACACTCATATTGGTATAAAAAGAGGCTTATAATACATCTCCTGTTCCCCTAGACTGCTCATTTGCATTTTGCTTGTACCTGGTACATCACAATTGATGCTGTTGTGCAAGCTTGAGACCCTTGTTGTCCTGCAGCTCCCTGCTCTTCATTTTGTTTAGCCTTAGATGCCCTTGCTGTTGATTTTCCAAGTACTGTAATCCACCATTCATCCCTTCCTTGCACTTTTTTTTCTACTGGTTCATACTCTTCCTGCTTGGATGCTTCTATTATTTCCTTTTGATCTGTTTCTTTCTTTTTATTTGTTCCATTCCTGTCTGTTCTTAGCCATACATGTTTGCCTGTAGCTACTTTCCTTTGTTGGACCATTCTTTGGGGTTGTTCCTTTTTTATCACAGCACAATCATGGCCTATTTTCAAGCATTTAGAACAATATGTTGGTTCCCAATCATAGACTACCTCTTGTTGAATTAGTCTCCCTTTAGAGTCCTGGACTTTCACACTTCTTGGCAGAGGTCTGGTTATATCCATTTCAATTAACATTCGTGCATATGAGATCCTCATTGTCCCAGTGGTACATTCATCTGCATACACTGGATTCCCCAAAATACTTCCTATCTTGCTTAGTGCTTTCATGCTCCAGCAATTAAGAGGCAAATTGGGAAACCTTACCCATAGTGGAATAGTCTTCAACACCTCATCATGAACATTGAAATTTCCAGTCCAAGCCTTCATAATTATAGGCTTATTACTGTATGAGGTCCAGAGTATAATACTTGGTCCCTTTCCTCCAGGTTGCTGAATCTAATCACAAAATATCCCTCATTATGGTAGTAAATCTGTGGCTTCCTTGAGAACTTACCCACTGAGCTAAGAAACCTTTCCATAGCTCCAATGGTAGGCGAATCCCCTATCACGTACAGAACAATTGCAGATCTCCATTTTTCAGTCTCCTGCTCGACATCCTCAACTTCTAATTTGGCTATTTTCTCTCTATTTGGAACAATTGGAGCCAAAATTGCAGATTCATACCCTTCATAGCTAGTTTATTACCTGCGACCACATTTGCCCATGATTGGTCCATTTGACATCCGTTGGAGCATCATTTTTGTTGTTCTCAGCTGTACCAGTATTGCATGGTACTGTTCCATTGCTGCTGGTCTTCCTGGTTTGCTCTTGAGCTTTCCCATTCCCACATCCACTTCCAGAAGCTTGAGTAGCTGTAGGTGTAGCTGCAATTGTCTTCAATTTGTCCCTACTCCGCGATGGATCAGCTTCCTCTTTGCTTATTTCACTCTGCATGTTCCTCAGAATAAGATTTCCAGATTGGTCTTCAATTCGAACTCCTTTTGGTGATACAAACAGTTCAAGCACTGCTTTCCTAGTTTCCGATGATCGTTGTTCCTCCACCGTATTTCGCTGTTGATTTTTCTTAGGCCTTCCTCTCCCTCCCATGGCTTCCAAGTGCACGTTAGCTGGTCCACGTTAACATGCGCCGAGAGAGATTTTGAAGAGAGAAAAAATTAATCGTTATATCAAATAAGGTGAATATATATTTACTATACCAGTTATCTTTCACTATTGTATACAAAAAAAGAATAAAGAAAAGGAGAAAAAAAAGTGAATGTAATTGGATTATGTAGAAAAAAAGTAAAATAAAAAATAGCTAAATCAATTTAGAAAAGAAAGAAGAAATAAATAAAATGAACATAAGGAAAGAAAAAGAGAAAAAATAAAATAAAAAAAGGAACCAAAATTGATTATGGAATCAGATTATTTGAAAATAATAAAATAAAGAGTAATGTGATTTAGAAAAAGAACAAAAAAAAGAAGAGAAAAATGAAAAAAGAAAAAGAAAAAGAAGAAAAAAGAAAAGGATAAAAATAGCCAATTACCCACAAAAGCTATAATAGGTAGGAAAAACAATTTAATGGGTAGAAAAATAAATGGGCAGACAAGGGTAATTAGTTTGATTTTTATGGGTAAAGCTATAAAACTCCTTTTAGATTTCTGCCATTCATAGATGAGAATTGCTCGACAAGGATGGATGGAGTGGCGCAAGAGCTACAAGAAGGATGGAGATTGAGGTTGAAAAGCGTGAGCACCAATTATTTTTTTTTTCGGAAAAGGGCCAACATACCGCTGTATATGTGAAAATATTTAAATATATCCCTCGTTATACTTTCAATCCAAATATATATCCCCTTCTATTTTTTTTCCACCACTTAAATTTCCTTCCCCTCCACCACCATTACCATCATTACCGCTGTCATTAACAATATTATATTTCAAAGTTTAGTCATTTATAATATTTGTTTCTTCACTTATCGCTCGCATTAGATTCAATACAATTCGAAGCTTCTCGAATTTTAGGTGAAGTTCTCTTCCTTGAGAAATTAGATAATGTCTTTATGTACTACTAGTGTGCGTGCTATTAGGGTGACTAATTGAAGTATTTTTTTTACAGACCCATGTGCTCAAAGTATTTGCAGATGGGCAACATTCAGTCTCATACTACTTAGATACGATTTGGTGTGAGTTGATTAGTTGAAAATTCAATATTGTTCATGGTGGCGTTTATGGCGGCAATAGTTTTGGAGCGGAATAAAATTTTAGAAGTGGAAAAATAAATAGAGGTGATGGATAAAATTGGCGCTGAGGTTATATGCCACGTGGCATCTACCTCATCAAATGTTAGTGCCACCTCAGATTAGATCTACATTGGACAAACTTAATTAAAGAGGAGTATATTTAAACTAATAATATTAGGATATGGATATATTTGGCCCAAAAGTATAACGAAAGGTATATTTAAACCTTTTCTCATAGTACATAAGTATATTTGGCTCTTTTCCCTTGATTATCGCATATGTTTGCGATTTTGCAAAGGGAAAAAGGCCAAATTTGTCTCTTTACTTTAGTAAATTATCCATGTTTGTTCCTAGTTCTACTATCTCTCCAAATACGTCCCTACTGTTAAGAAAGTAGACAAAATCACCCCTAACCCTAACAGAAATCCAACGTGGCACCGGGGCCCTTCTCTTTGACTGCCAACTAGGCAAATTAAAAAAAACCAAATTCAAAAGACCTGTTATCTGACCTGATTAGCCAAAACCCTTGTTTCTATGGAAAATCAATAATACAAAAAAAATTTATTTTTTAACCCAAGAATACTAAAGAACCCCAAAAAGGCCTAGAGGCCACTCTTCCTCCTCAATATTAAACCTGCACAATTTTCCATCTCATTTCAAAAGAGCTCCATTAGAATCAGTTATCACCTCCGCAATATATCCACTCTAATCTCTATGTATTCTCCACGGTGTTGTTAAAAATTCTGTTGGCACAATTCAAAGTCATTTTTCCAAAAACTTTTTTACAGTATGAATGGACCTGTATAGGGTCAAATTTGACCGTCAGCGTCTCTACACCAATGGGTACGCCCAGTGAGTATACGCCGACTAATGTAAGGGTACGACTTGGACGTGGGGACAAAAGCGACATCGTTTAGGACTCAGTGTCTTCACTAGAAAAACGTTACCTATTTTTGTAACTTTTTGATTATTTCGAGGAAATAAAGGAGACCTTCACATTGTAAAAGGGGGAGGATTCTGAAAGAATACAACTCTCTCATTTTCTCATACTCTCTCTCTATCGCTATCTCTAACGAATACTTTTTCTTGAGTTCATATTATCACTATTAGATCTACAACAACAACTTCATTTTTCATCTCTAGGTCTATTATATTTGATTACGATTTACCCTTTCTCACTTTTTATTGTTTTTAAGCTTGCAAAGTATATCGACAACTTTTGAGCCAAACAATTTGGCGCCGTCTGTGGGGATTTCGAGAATCAAAATCATAGTATCCACCTAGAGAGCAACCAACTACCATTCTCTACACCACACGAAAACAAAATATTGCTGAAAATAACACCAGAATGAAAGCGATAGTGGGTGTTACAACCAATCTCCTTGATCCTCTCAACGAGGCCGGTGACGAGAGCATCTTGAATGCAACCCCTAGCATCACGCCAGGTGCAGAGATCTCATCTTCCCCATCCTTAGATCTGACGATCTTGCATGAAAAAGGAGCTTCCACATCTGTGGCTAAGGAAGCACCCTCGGTGGTCAAGAAGCTACTGGAAGAATGGCTAACAAGCACTCTAAGTGGCTTGGTTGAGAAGTCACCGCAGGGTAGCGACAAGTGTATACCAACGGTAGGAACCACTGCTGCCATGGGTGAACCTGAAGCTGCACGAGCAAATAACAAACCCATCGAGGCACAGACCAACGACGGCACGCTTAGAGCCATCCTAAAGAAGATGGAAGAAATGGAGAATGAAAACAAGGCACTCCACGACCAAATGAAAGAACATCAGGAGAGGGTAGACAAGATCCCCGGCGCTCCCAAGTTGCTACCAAAACGCGACGTGGGGAGGTTCGTTGAACAACCATACACTGAAGAAGCTGCCCCTCACCCTATCCCAAAAACCTTCAAGATGCCACCCTACTTGAAGGTATATGACGGAACCACAGATCCCGAGGATCATTTAATCCACTACGTCACTGCTGTAAAGGGCAACGACCTATCAAAAGAACAGGTACCATCGGTGCTGCTGAAGAAGTTTGGTGAGACGTTGACAGGAGGGGTCCTAACGTGGTACTCTCAGCTACCAGCTAAGGCGATATCAACGTTCGAGGAAATGGCGGATAAGTTCGTCACCGCCCATGCAGGTGCAAAGAAAGCGGAAGCAAGGGTCAACGACATCTTCGCCGCCAGGCAAACCACAGGGGAGGGACTCAGGGACTTCCTAGCCAGATTTAATAGGGTAAGGATGAGTCTACCAAACGTATCGGAAGGTATGGCAGTTGCCGCTTTCCAGAACGGGCTAAACAGGAATGGTTCAAGGGCAACCAAGAAGCTACTAAGCCGCCTCATGAAATATCCCCCTACCGCATGGGAGGAAATCCACAACGCCTATTGCGCTGAGGTATGAGCGGACGAGGACGATCTTAATGGGCCGACCCAACAACTAACAACGATACACTCAGAAACAAGGAGGGATCGACGCAACGAAGGACGGCGAGAACAACTCCCACGCTCCAACAAAGACCGACACCAGCCATACACCAGATCCTCCCATCCACCACCAAGGCATACGGACGCGCTACAGCGACACGTCGCCCCACTCCGAAACGAAAGAGGTACGCCCCCTTTATTATCCGCCCATAACTTTTGTGTGTCTCCTTCAGAAATAGTGTACGCACTGGAGAAGCTGGGCACCAAAGTGCAGTGGCCGCAGAAGATGAAATCAGACCCCGCCACAAGGAAATCAAACGTCCTATGTGAGTTCCACCAGGAACGGGGGCACAAAACCGAGACTGCATAGGCCTACGGCAAGAGGTGGTCAGGATGCTGAACCAGGGATACCTGAGGGAATTACTCAGTGACAAAGGGAAAATCAACTTGGGACGCGGACGGGAACAACCCCACGGGCCGCCGAAGCCGCCCTCCCCAGCACGCACGATAAACATGATTGTCGGAGGCGGCGACGACTTAGCGATCAATCACGTCAAGTTCGCCACCACACACAAACTAAAGCGGACCATCGCCCATGAACGGTATGACGACTTCGAAGATAGTATCACCTTCGATAAGTCTGATGCCGACGGTTTGTCTTTCCCTCACTACGATGCTTTAGTTATCACTTTACGTATCGCTGATACAGATGTTAAAAGAATCATGATTGACGACGGAAGCGGCGCCTGTATTATCCACCCGAGGGTCCTCGTACAATTGGGACTCGAGGATAAGGTAATACCGCGTTGCATAACACTAACTTGTTTTAACAATGTAGTGGAACGGACGTCCGGAGAAATATCACTGCCCATTTTAGCAGGAGGAGTCACGCTGGAAACAACTTTCCACGTGATGAACCAGGAAACGACGTACAACGTCATCATAGGGCGCCCGTGGATACACGCCATGCGAGCGGTCCCTTCAAGCCTTTACCAAGTGATCAGGTTCCCTACCCCATGGGGAGTATTCAGCATTCGAGGCGAGCCGCGCACCGCACAGGAATGCTACAAAATAGCTCAAGATTGCGCCCACACACAACAGCTAAAGGGGGCGAGCGCGAAGGCATAGCAATTAGCTGTGTCGGGGACTAAGGTCAACCCGACAACGGACGCCATTAGAGACCCCGACGTCGTGGAGGCCTGTAAAGCAACGGTCGAAGATCTCGACCCAGTCCAATTGGACGACACCGACCTTACGAAGAAAGCCTACATCGGGCACGGCCTCGCCAACCCAAGTAAGTATCGTGAATAACTAACCATGCAGATTTGTTCGCTTTTTCCCATTCAGATATGCCGGGAATCCCACGGGACATCGCCACCCACAAGCAGAATGTCGATCCATTACATCCGCCCGTGCGACAGATGAGAAGGAAATTCAACGCCGCTATCAATGAAGCGGTCAGTGAGGAAGTAGACAAGTTACTGGCCAACGGCTCCATCAGAGAATCGAAGTACCCCCAGTGGGTCGCCAATGTCGTCATGGTCAAAAAGAAAAACGGGAAGTGGAGAATGTGTGTGGATTTCACCGATCTGAACAAAGCATGCCCAAAGGATTCATTCCCACTACCCCACATCGACCAATTGATCGACGCCACCGCAGGGCATGAACTGCTGAGCTTCTTAGATGCCTACTCCGGCTACAATCAAATCATGATGGCCGAGGAGGACCAGGAGAAGACGACTTTCATCACCCACCAAGGGACTTACTGCTACAAGGTAATGCCCTTCGGGCTCAAAAATGCAGGGGCTACGTACCAAAGACTGGTCACCAAAATGTTCAAAAAGCAGCTTGGTAAGACTATGGAAGTCTATGTCGACGATATGCTGGTGAAGTCGACAAGAAAAGAGGACCACATCGACCATCTGAAAGAAGCCTTCGGGATATTGAGAAGGTACGGAATGAAACTGAACCCCGAGAAATGCGCCTTCGGCGTGACCTCAGGAAAATTCTTAGGATTTCTCGTATCACAACGAGGCATCAAGGTCAACCCAGATCAGATCAAGGCGATAGACGCAATACCTGAGATGTTGAACAGCAAAAAACAGGTGCAAAAGCTGACGAGGCGAATAGCCGCCCTATCCAGGTTCATCTCACGATCCTCCGACAGGTGCCATAAATTTTTCAATGTGCTGAGAAAGGGCAATGGGTTACAGTGGAATGAGGAATGCATCGAAGCCTTGAGGAAATTGAAAGCATACCTATCTTCGCCACCACTGCTGGCCAAAGCAAGTCCAGGCGAGCCCCTGCTGGTATATTTGGCCGTATCCGAGGTCGCCGTCAGCGCAGTCTTGGTTCGTGAAAACGAAGGTACGCAATCTCCTATTTACTATATTAGCAAAACCTTAGTGGACGCCGAAACACGGTATCCACACCTTGAAAAATTAGCTTTGGCATTGGTCGTAGCTTCTCGGAAGCTCCGACCCTATTTTCAGTGCCACCCCATAAAAGTAGTGACGACCTTCCCCTTAAGAAGCATCCTACATAAGCCTGAGTTATCAGGCAGGCTCGCCAGATGGGCCATAGAGCTCAGCGAGCACGATATCTCATATCACCCAAGAAACTCCATCAAGTCGCAAGTACTTGCCGACTTTATAGCCGACTTCAGCGCAGAGATATTACCAAAGGTGGAACTAGAGGCACGTCATGCCCCCTCCAACACCGACCTATGGACTCTTTACACTGATGGTGCCGCTAATGCCTCGGGATTGGGACTCGTTCTCGAGGTCCCCACGGGCGAAATAATTCGCCAGTCCATACGATGCCCCGAGATGACTAACAACGAGGCCGAGTACGAGGCTGTTATTGTAGGTATAAAACTAGCCATCAAGTATGGAGCTCGATGACTCATTCTCCATTGCGACTCCCAACTCGTGGTGAATCAGGTCACTGGGACCTACCAAATCAAGGAGCAGAGATTGCAAAAATACCAGTCAGAAATCCACAGATTAATGACTGAGTTCGACGAGTGCCGCTTCGAACAAGTTCCGAGGGCACGGAACGTTGAAGCAGACGGTCTAGCAAAATTGGCCGCAGCCACTAAAAACTTCAACAAAGAAAGCGTGGTCACCCTCCTCCATTCAGCCATTGATCACACTGAGGTACTCTCTTTAAATTTGACTTGGGACTGGCGCAACCAATTTGTATCCTATCTGCAGGATGGAACACTCCCACCCGACAAAAAAGAAGCCAAGAAGCTCCGCGTACAGGCCGCCCGGTATTGCCTGATAAACCACGAGCTCTACAAAAGAACGTTTGGCGGACCCCTGGCCAAGTGCCTAGGGCCGCACCAAACGAGGCCAGTGCTCGAAGAGGGTCACTGCGGCGCCCACACAGGTAACCGCGCCCTCGTGCGCTGCATAATACGGGCCGGCTATTATTGGCCAACTATGAAGAAAGACGCAGCAGAATATGTTCGCCGATGCGAACAGTGCCAAAAGTATGCCCCCATGATACACCAACCAGGAGAACCACTCCACTCAGTCACTTCCCCATGGCCTTTCATCAAATGGGGAATGGACATAGTCGGTCCACTACCAGCGGGATGAGGAAAGGTACGATTTCTATTAGTTTTAACTGACTATTTTTCCAAGTGGGTGGAAGCAGGTGCGTACGCCCAAATACGCGAACAGGAAGTCATCGCCTTCATATGGAAGAATATCATCTGCCGTTTCGGCATCCCCAAGGAAATCAGCTGCGATAACAGGCGACAGTTCATCGGCCAGAAAACAACAGAGTTCTTCGACAAATGGCATATTAAGAGAATACTCTCCACGCCATATCACCCCGCCGCCAACGGCCAAGCAGAGTCTTCCAATAAAACTATACTGAACATACTGAAGAAGAAACTCGAGGAAGCCAAAGGGCTATGGCCCGAGCTACTGCCGGAAGTGTTGTGGGCGCACCGGACCTCACCAAAATCCTCCACAGGAGAAACACCGTACTCACTGGTCTACAGAACCAACGCATACATACCAGTCGAAATCGGCGAACCAAGCTTGAGGTATTCACATACCAGCGGAGCAGAGAACGACATAAACAGACTTCAAGACCTCGATGAGGCCGAGGAAAGAAGAGAAATGGCCTACATAAGAATGGTGGCTCAGAAACAACAAGTCGAAAGATACTACAACAAGAGAGCCAAAATAAGACCACTCAAAGTGGGAGACTAGTCCTCAAAGCCAAAACATTGGCATCAAAAGACCCAAGCGAAGGAAAACTGGGCACCAACTGGGACGGACCCTACAAAATCACAGCAACAGCAAGTAAAGGAGCTTTTCAATTAGAAACAATGGAAGAAAAAACGCTCCAAAACAATTGGAACGTCGCCCACCTCAAGTATTTCCATTTCTGAAAGGCGTCTCCCAAGTCACACTCTTTTTCCCTTACCCGAGTTTTGTCCCAATTGGGTTTTCTCGAGGAGGTTTTTAATGAGGCGGCAGAGGGGGCACCCGAAGATATTTGCGGAACAAGTTTATCATACCAGCCACTCCATACGCTCTCCTGACTGACAAGACAAAGGGACTGAACTAGCGTGATCTCCAATGTATAAACGGCTAAGGCCATCTCCAATGTATGAACGGCTAAGGCCTTCTACAATGTATGAGCGGCTAAGGCCATCTCCAATGTATGAACGGCTTAGGCCATCTCCAATGTATAAACGGCTAAGGCCATCTCCAATGTATGAATGGCTAAGGCCATCTCCAATGTATGAACGGCTAAGGCCATCTCCAATGTATGAACGACTAAGGCAGTCTCCAATGTATGAACGGCTAAGGCCATCATCATCAACAAGTCGACCCAGCTCGACTACGACAAACAAGTAATTCGACGACAGTCGAAGTTACGTACATGGCTAAAGCAATCGACAGTATTATGGCTAAGGCCATCGTCGTCAACAAGTCGACCCAGCTCGACTACGACAAACAAGTAATTCGACGACAGTCGAAGTTACGTACATGGCTAAAGCCATCGACAGTATTATGGCTAAGGCCATCGTCGTCAACAAGTCGACCCAGCTCGACTACGACAAACAAGTAATTCGACGACAGTCGAAGTTACGTACATGGCTAAAGCCATCGACAGTATTATGGCTAAGGAAATCGACGTAACAGTCGACCCAGCTCGACTACGACAAAAGGAACTCAACGACAATCGAAGTGACGCACACGGCTAAAGCCACCACAATTTAGGGCAAAGCCCATCCTATCAACAGATAACACAGACAACGACCAAGAAACACACTGAAAATACTACAAATAAGCACCCGCTATGCGAAGACAACGTACCAAAAATAAAAGATACAAAAGGAAAAGAATCGCAGCAAAAGTACGACTTTCATTATCATTCAAAAAATGCATGTACACTTGACCTTACAAAAGGTCCCATTTACATTCCAAAATACGACAAAACAAAATATATACAAGTCCTAAGAGGCCTCGCCGCTTCACCCGTCACCCCCAGCGTGACCACCATTCTGCTCTTCGTCCCCCGCCTGACCGACATCCTTTTCAT